>NW_028270155.1:43939620-44092120 GCF_037043375.1 Chiloscyllium plagiosum
ATCTAGAAACTCATGAATGTGGTTGAATCTGGAAATATTGGATTGCATTGGGCATGTTCACAGTCATAGGAGTACATTGGATCTAATTGGGTCTGGGAACATGCCTTCTGTGGGATAGCACATAAAATACTTTGGTGCAGGTGGCCTTTATGATGGGAAATCATGTCTCACAAACTTGATTGAGTTTTTTGAAGAAGTAACAAAGAGGATTGATGAGGGCAGAATGGTAGATGTGATCGATATGGACTTCATTCAGTAAGGTGTTCGACAAGATTCCCCATGGAAGACTGGTTAGCAAGGTTAGATCTCACGGAATACAGGGAGAACTAGCCATTTGGATACAGAACTGGCTCAAAGGTAGAAGACAGAGGGTGGTGGTGGAAGGTTGTTTCTCAGACTGGAGGCCTGTGACAAGTGGAGTGCCACAAGGATCAGTGCTAGGTCCTCTACTTTTTGTAATTTACATAAATGATTTGGATGTGAGCATAAGAGGTACAGTTAGTAAGTTTGCAGATGACACCAAAATTAAAGGTGTAGTGGACAGCAAAAAAGGTAATCTAAAATTACAACAGGATCTTGATCAGATGGGCCAATGGGCTGAGAAGTGGCAGATGGAGTTTAATTCAGATAAATGAGAGGTGCTGCATATTGGGAAAGCAAATCTTAGCAGGACTTATAAACTTAATGGTAAGATCCTAGGGAGTGTTGCTGAACAAAGAGACCTTGGAGTGTACGTTCATAGCTCCTTGAAAGTGGAGTCGCAGGTAGATAGGATAGTGAAGAAAATGTTTGGTATGCTTTCTTTTATTGGTCAGGGTATTGAGTACAGGAGTTGGGAGGTCATGTTGCGGCTTTACAGAAAATTGGTTAGGCCACTGTTGGAATATTGCATGCAATTCTGGTCTTCTTCCTATCGGAAGGATGTTGTGAAACTTGAAAGGGTTCAGAAAAGATTTACAAGGGTGTTGCTAGAGTTGGAGGATTTGAGCTATAAGGAGGAGCTGTTTTCCCTGGAGCGTCGGAGGTTGAGGGCTGACCTTATATAGGGGTACAGAATTATGAGGGGCATGGATAGGGTAAATCGACAAAGTCTTTTCCCTGGGGTTGGGGAGTCCAGAACTAGAGGGCATAAGTTTAGAGTGAGAGGGGAAAGATATAAAAGAGATCTAAGGGGCAACTTTTCACACAGAGAGTGGCACATGTATGGAATGAGCTGCCAGAGGAAGTGGTGGATGTTGGTACAATTGCAACATTTAAAAAGCATTTGGATGGGTATATGAATAGGAAGGGTTTGGAGGGCCGGGTGCGGGCAGGTGGGACTAGATTGGGTTGGGATATCTGGTCGATATGGACGGGTTGGACCGAAGTGTCTGTTTCCATGTTGTACCTCTCTATGACTTCATGACTCTATATGGATAGGATCAGCAAAAATTTGAGGGGAGGTGCCTGAGTTACAGGTTTGTGTATTGTCGGGTGTTCAGGAAAATAAATTGAATGAGGTTGGTGGCTGATAGGACAGTGACAAGTATATTCATTCAGGTCATGAATGTAAACTTCTTCAGACAGTCAGATGTATTTTAGATTCAAAAAGGCTACATTCAAAGTGGGGGAAGGATTTTGTTTGGGTGAGCACAGTTAAAGCTTACAATGAGAACCATGCTCAGATGGGATACACTCCCAACTGACCAGCATCTCTCCAAAATGCACAGCATCACATTCCAATGAAATGCCATGAAGTCTTGAGGCCACAGTACAATCATTACCTTGCGTTGTCTGTGGTACGGACAGAGAAAGGCAGATCGATACATCTCATCTCATGGAGTTGACAGTTGATTTCCATAAAAATCTATGAGATTACTTCATGTTATTGTTCAAGACCAATTTCATCCACTTACTGCATGAGCTCAGCCATGAAGAATGGCCATTTGGGTGAGAGACCAGGGAACTCCCGTGTAATCATAGTCCAGACAATTGGGTCTGTAATCCCAGTTGGAAAATCCTCCCAGACATGGGGAAAGGTGTAGGGGACACTGGGGGGGGAGAGGGTTGGGGGAAGAGGGGGGGAGGAGCAGCATGGTTTGGTGGCAGGTCTTTTATGCTAAGCTAAGATTAGAATGTGAAGAGTCATACCAGACTCAAGGCATGTATTCTTTTTCACTCCCATAGATGGTGTAGACCTGCTGAATATTTCCAGCATTCCAGTGTGTTGTGCTTTAATTAGAACATGGTCATTGTGCACAGGATGGTGCGCTGACGTTCTCTAAGTACCCTGGCCAAAGCGAACTGTCTCTGTGTACCTGAATGTTTGGTCTCAAGGAGCTGTCCACTGACACGGCACAGAATGCACCGTTTCATTCTACCCAAGCTGGTTGGTGATGAGAACAGATGGGGAACAGGTTATTGACTTAGCAAAGACATTATAGAATAGGTTTGGAGGACAAATTCAAAGAGAATGACTATATGCATTGTATTACTGTCTTCACAGATCTCTGAAAACTGAGCATCATAGTGATATTACAGTTGGCTTTTGTGGTCTAGATTACAGAACGCAAAATGAGATAGATTCCCATTCTTTGCTGTGATTCATCAATCTCTGCTGAAACTACATGTACATGGACAGTGGATGCAAATAAAATCAGCCATGACAATTTCCAGAGAGGAAACATTTTTGAACAAGGGTGACAAGGGTCTTTGTCAATGACATAACAAGTCAGCAGACTGTTTCATATTGCTCATAATGTATTGACAGTTGATTTCCATAAAATACTATGAGTTTACTTCATGTTATTGTTCAAGACCCGTTTCACCTCCTCACTGCATAGGCTCAGCCATGAAGAATGGCCGTTTGGGTGAGAGACCAGGGAACTCCCGCATAATTGTAATCCAGTGAGGTATAATCACCTTGACCAGTGGAGAAAGAACAGAATCGACAAGAAAGTTAAAAGAAAATCAACTGAGAACCAAAGATTATGAATTTGTCTTTTACAAAAGCAAAAGAACAATATTTTGGAAGCTATAATTTTATGAATAACAGAACCATCACAATCCATCAAGCCATAATTGTCAATTGTTGCCATTTGTGTGATTAATAGAATACATTACTGGATGCTTTATTAATGACATTCCATATACATAATGACCACATTAAGACATAAATAAAAAGTCAGATCATTTAAATTAAGATTTCTTCAACTCAATATCTCACTTTAAGAAAATATTGAAATGAGCATAAAGTAATTGTTCTTTAATTACAGAATTTTTGGTATTTAAATTTAATTTATAATAACAGTTTCATTCTGCTTTTCTCAAAGCTCACAGAAGTTAAAAGCTAATTACTTCTGTTATTCTCTTCTTTCTTCTTGAACTAATTAATGAGGCAAGATTCAATGAACGAAGAAAATGTCATAAAAATATTTGTTATTATTTCACAACAGTTTCTTTGGAGAATTTTGATTTCTGCAATTATTGAAATTTGCTATATATTCTGACAGTATGCAGGTTTACGCTCTCTAGACTCCTTTATTTGCAAACTAAGAAATTAATGATGTTAGTCCTGGCAACATGGCAATAGACAGCTGGCGATAGGCTCCATATTTTGTAATTAAGCAATGATCAGCAACCTTTACGTATTAATTAGTGAGCCATTGTAATAAAACTGTACTGCATTTGCTCATAGCTGGGAATGCTGAAGGATCCTTAGTGCTAATTGGGTTATTTAGAAAATGAGTCATGCATTTTACGTGCAGATATTTCTCATACTATCAAGCTGATATGCTTTGTCAACCCTGTTGACTTTTTCCTAATTACCTCTAATAATTTAAAAGATACATTTCCATGAGCAGTTCTCAACACTTTCTAGTTTATAGCTGCCTTTAATCAAGATTTTTTTTCATAAACTAAGTATTAATACTTGCTAATAGACACTGACATACTGTTACTATGTGACTTCTTATTTGCTCCAGTTCATATCTGATCACAGCAATTACTTGTCAGACACTTCACTTGCTTAATTACCAGTAGATGCTTCTTCACAGCTGAGAGGTTTGAAGCAGCATTAATTGGTGCAACATTCTCTCTGTATTTATGGAGACATATCACAACTCGTGTGACTTGTTTTGAGCTGTCTTTAATGATTAATTCATGAATTATAGTTTTTGGAATGGTTAGACCTCAAAAATAATAAACCAGCGCAGCATTTTTTTTTAACATTTCAAGTTCCAAGTAATTGAACACCTTTGACTGCAATGCAGTGTACAGTCATTGGCAACATCGAACCTTTTGTTCAGAACACGCAAATAGTTTGATATATTCAGGAATGCATTGAAATCACCTGTACTCAATATAACCTCTAGAGGGACTCCTCACCTCAACCTCTGTGATCTTTGAGGTTGTGTACCAAATATTCCAAAGATAGCTATAAATATTTTTAAAAAACTAATTGAATAAAAGTGTTTAACTTTTAAATTCATAATTCTCTAAACCTAGCCCAAGCTACATTTTCGTTCTTTAAAACATTTTCATATTCTGTCCTGCTTCTCCTCAGTAGGCAGCAAAGCCAATCTGCAGGGTTTTTGTTACTTCATGTGGTGTTAAATATTCAGGTACATTTATATGTTCGATACACTTGGGAGAAAATACTGAATTTTTTTCAAAGTTCTAGTGGAACACATGGGGCATCATTAAAGATTAGAAGGGGAACATGGATAGAATAAACTGCAAGTGGCTTAAAAAGGAACACACTTTGGTTTCATCTTTTCATTCAGCAATGGAGAAGTTATCAAAGGATTGAAAACAAGGAATGAGCAAACAAGGATACAAATAGTTCAGCCCCAATAAAGAATGAGATCTATAAGAAATAGATGAGATAAGGAAGGCATTGAAAAGTTATAGATGATATCTGATCCAGAACTATATAAAAACATAATGATGTCTGCCAATTTAGAGAGAGAAGATAAAGAGAGCAAGAACAGATTTCTGACTCAGATTTTATCCAATCCACAGAATGAACATATACTCACCACCAATACCATGACCCCAACTGCAAAGTATGGAATCTATGGGTAAAATATGAAATTATTGAAATCAATTTTCAAGCAAGAAGTGCCCAGAAAACAGATTGTGTGCCACTTCTGGGGATAACATTGCAATTAAAATGACAGTATAAAAAAACAAAAGACTGGGATTGGAATCACAAATTTCTCAGTAAACCACATGGATCACATTGTCATATATATGATTAGAATGGAGGTGTTTGGTAATGTGGACACTTAATCGGCAGTTGGTCTCCCCAACATAACAATTTGTCCCTGAAATAGCAATTAAAATGCATCAGTGGAGATACATACACACGGGTGGAATACAGTGTTCCCACCAGTTTGGAGGTGGTGAGGCATTTACTCATGGAGGAGGGTGTGAGGTGCATTATTTATTCAAGGAGGAGGGTGTAAGGTGGAGTATTTACTGATGAAGGACAGTGTGAAATGGAGAGTTTACACACAGAGGAGGGTGTGAGGTGGAGTGTTTACTCACAGAGGAGGTTGTGAGGTGGAGTGTTTACTCATGGAGGAGGATATAAGGTGGCGTTTTTACTCATTGCGAAGGGTATAAGGTGGAGTGATTATTCATGGTAGACGATGTGAGGTGGTGTGTTTACGCATGGAGAAGGGTGTGAGATAGCGTGAGTAATCATGGCGGTTGATGTCAGTTGCAGTGTTTACTCACAGCGGAGGGTGTGAGGTGGAGTGTTTATTCTTGGAGGAGGGTGTGAGGTGGAATGTTTACTCATGGAGGAGAGTGTGAGGTGGAGTGCTTGCGCCTGGAGGAGGGTGTGAAGTGGAGTGTTTACACATGGAGAAGTGAGGGGTGGAGTATTTACACATGGAGGAGGGTGTGAGGTTTAGTGTTTACACATGGAGGAGGGTGTGAGGTGGAGTATTTACACATGGAGGAGGGTGTGAGGTGGAGTATTTACACATGGAGAAAGATGTGAGTTGGAGTATTTACACATGGAGGAATGTGTGAGGTGGAGTATTTACACATGGAAAAGGGTATGAGGTGGAATATTTACTCATGGAGCAGGGTGTGTGTTGGAGTGTTTATACATGGTGGAGGGTGTGAAGTGGAGTGTTTAATCATGGAGGAGAGCATTATGAGGTTTGTTTACTCATGGAGGAGGATGTGAGGTAGAGTTTTACTCATGCCAGAGGTTGTGAGGTGGAGTGTTTGCACATTGAGGAAGGTGTGAGGTAGAGTATTTACGCATGGAGGAGGGTGTGAGGTGGAGTGTTTACACATGGAGGAGGATGTGAGTTGGAGTGTTCACACATGTAGGAGGGTGTGAGGTGGACTATTTACGCATAGAGGAGGGTGTGAGGTGGATTGTTTACTCATGGAAGATGGTGTGAGGTGGAGTATTTACACAAGGAGGAGGATGTGAGGTGGAGTGTTTAGACATGGAGGAAGGTGTGAGGTGGAGTGCTTACACATGGAGGAGGTTGTGAGGTGGAGCAGTGTGAGGTGGAGTATTTACTCATGGAGGAGAGTGTGAGGTGAAATTTTTACTCACGGAGGAGTGTATGAGTTGGAGTGTTTACTCATGAAGGAGGATGTGAGGCGGAACATTTAGTCACGGAGGAGAGTGTGAGGTGGAATGTTTACTCATGGAGGAAGGTGTGAGGTGGAGTGTGTTTACTCACGGAGGAGTGTGTGAGGTGTGGTGTTTACTCCCAGAGGAGTGTGTGAGGTGGAGTGCTTGCTAATGGAGGAGGGTGTGAGGTGGAGTGTTTACTCACGGAGGAGTGTGTGTGGCGTTGTGTTTACTCATGTGGAGGATTTGAGGTTTATGCATGGAGGAGGTTGTGAGGTAGAGTGTTTACTCATGGAGGAGGTTGTGAAGTGAAGTGTTTACTCATGGAGGAGGGTGTGAGTTGGAGTGTTTACTCATGGAGGATGGTGTGAGGTGGAGTGATTACCCATTGAGGAGGGTGTGAGTTGGAGTGTTTACTCATGGAGGACAGTGTGAGGTGGAGTGATTACGCATGGAGGAGGATGTGAGGTGGAGTGTTTTCTCAAGGTGGAGGATATGAGGTTGAGTGTTTATTCATAGAGGAGGGTGTGAGATAGAGTGTTTACATGGAGGAGGGTGTGAAGTGGAATATTTACCTTGGCAGAGGGTGTGATGTGGAGCATTTACTCACGGAGCAGGGTATGAGGTGGAGTATTTACACATGGAGGAAGGTGTGAGGTGAAGTATTTACGCATAGAGGAGGGTGTGAGGTGGAGTATTTACACTTGGAGGAGGGTGTGAGGTGGAGTGTTTACACATGGAGGAGGATGTGAGGTGGAGTATTTACACATGGAGGAGGATGTGTGGTGGTGTATTTACACATGGAGGATGGTGTGAGGTGGAGTATTTACACATGGAGGATGGTGTGAGGTGGAGTATTTACACATGGAGGAGTGTGTGAGGTGGAGTGTTAACACATGGAGGAGGATGTGTGGTGGTGTATTTACACATGGAGGATGGTGTGAGGTGGAGTATTTACACATGGAGGATGGTGTGAGGTGGAGTATTTATACATGGAGGAGTGTGTGAGGTGGAGTGTTTACACATGGAGGAGGATGTGAGGTGGAGTGTTTACACATGGAGGAGGATGTGAGGTGGTGTATTTACACTTGGAGGAGGGTGTGAGGTGGAGTATTTACACATGGAGGAAGGTGTGAAGTGGAGTATTTACATATGGAGGAAGGTGTGAGGTGGAGTGTTTACACTTGGAGGAGGGTGTGAGGTGGAGTGTTTACACATGGAGGAGATTGTGAGGTGGTGTATTTACACATGGTGGAAGATGTGAGGTGGAGTGTTTACTCATGGAGGAGGGTGTGAGGTGGAGTGTTTCACACGGAGCCGGGTCTGAGGTGGAGTGTTCACTCATGGATGAGGATGTATTGTGGAGTGGTTACTCATGCAGAGGATGTGAGGTGGAATGTTTGCGCATGGAGGAGAGTGCAGGGTGGAGTGTTTACTTACAGAGGAGGATGTGTGGTGCAGTGTTTAATTGTGGGGGAGAATGAGATGTGCAGTATTTATTCAAGGCGGTAGGTGTGAGATAGAGTATTTATACATGGAGGAGGATGTGAGGTGGAGTATTTACACATGGAGGAGGATGTGAAGTGATGTAGTTACGCTTGGAGAAGGGTGTGAGGTGGAGTGTTCACTCATGGATGAGGATGTATTGTGGAGTGGTTACTCATGGAGGAGGATGTGAGGTGGATTGTTTGTGTATGGAGGAGAGTGCCGGGCGCAGTGTTTACTTACAGAGGAGGATGTGCGGTGCAGTGTTTAATTGTGGGGGAGAATGAGATGTGGAGTATTTATTCAAGGAGGTAGGTGTGAGATAGAGTGTTTATGCCTGGAGGAGGGTGTGAAGTGGAATATTTACCTTGGCGGAGGGTATGAGGTGCAGCATTTACTCACAGAGCAGGGTGTGAGGTGGAGTATTTACACATGGAGGAAGGTGTGAGGGGAGGTGTTTACTCTTGGCGGAGGATGTGAGGTTGAGTGTTTAGTCATGGAGGAGGATGTGAAGTGAAGTGTTTACTCACGGTGGAGGGTGTGAGTTGGAGTATTTACTCACGGAGGAGTGCATGAGTTGGAGTATTTACTCATGAAGGAGGATGTGAGATGGAACATTTTCTCACAGAGGAGTGTGTCAGCTGGAGTGTTTACTCATGGAGGAGAGTATGAGGTGGAGTGTTTACTCAAGGATGAGGATGTGTGATGGAGTATTTACTCATGGATGAGGGTGTGATGTGGACTGTTTACTCTTGGAGGAGAGTGTAAGGTGGAGTGTTTATTCATGGAGGAGGTTGTGAGGTGGAGTATTTACTCATGGAGGAGGTTGTGAAATGAGTGTTTCCTCATGGAGGAAGGCGTGAGTTGGAGTATGTACGCATGGAGTAGGGTGTGAGGTGGAGTGTTTACTCATGGAGGAAGGTGTGAGGTGGAATATTTATACATTGCGGAGGGTGTGAGGTGGAGTAATTACTCATGGAAGAGAGTATGAGGTGGAGTGTTTACGCATGGAGTAGGGTGTGAGGTGGAGTGTTTATACATGGAGGAGGGTGTGAGTTGGAGTGTTTAATCATGGAGGAGGGTGTGAGTTGGAGTGTTTAATCATGGAGGAGGGCATTAAGAGGTTTGTTTACTCATGGAAGAGGTTGTGAGGTAGAGTTTTACTCATGTCAGAGGTTGTGAGGTGGAGTGTTTGCACATGGAGGAAGGTGTGAGGTGGAGTATTTACACATGGAGGAGGGTGTGAGGTGGAGTATTTACACATGGAGGAAGGTGTGAGGTGGTGTGTTTACACATGGAGAAAGGTATGAGGTGGAGTATTTACTCATGGAGGAGGGTGTGAGGTGGACTATTTACACATGGAGGTGGGTGTGAGGTGGAGTATTTACACATGGAGGAGGGTGTGAGGTGCAGTATATACGCATGGAATAGGGTGTGAGGTGGAGTATATACACATGAAGGAATGTGTGAGGTGGAGTGTTTATTCATGAAGGAGGGTGTGTGTTGGAGTGTTTATACATGGTGGAGGGTGTGAGGTGGAGTGTTTAATCATGGAGGAGGGCATTAAGAGGTTTGTTTACTCATGGAGGAGGATGTGAGGTAGAATTTTACTCATGTCAGAGGTTGTGAGGTGGAATGTTTGCACATTGAGGAAGGTGTGAGGTAGAGTATTTACACATGGAGGAGGATGTGAATTGGAGTGTTTACACATGGAGGAGGATATGAGGTGGACTATTGACACATGGAGGAGTGTGTGAGGTGGAGTATTTACACATGGAGGAGGTTGTGAGGTGGAGTATTTACACATGGAGTAGGGTGTGAGGTGGAGTATTTACACATGGATTAGGGTGTGAGGTGGAGTATTTACACATGGAGGAAGGTTGAGGTGGAGTATTTACACATGGAGGAGGGTGTGAGGTGGAGTACTTACACATGGAGGAGAGTGTGAGGTGGAGTATTTGAACATGGAGGAAGGTGCGAGGTGGACTGTTTATTCCTGGAGGAGAGTGTGAGGTGAGTGTTTCCTCATGGAGGAAGGTGTGAGGTGGAGTATTTATTCATGGAGGGGGCTCTGAGATGGAGTATTTACTCATGGAGGAAGTGTGAGGTGGAGTATCTACACATTGAGGAGGATGTGAGGTGGAGTATTTACTCATGGAGCAGGTTATGATGTGGAATTTTTACTCATGGAAGAGGGTGTGAGTTGAAGTGTTTAATCATGGAGGAGAGTGCTAGTTGGAGTATTTACACATCGAAGAGGGTGTGAGGTGGAGTATTTACACATGGATGAGGGTGTGAGGTGGAGTATTTACACATGGAGGAGGGTGTGAGGTGGTATTTACACATGGAGGAAGGTGTGAGGTGGAGTATTTACACATGGAGGGAGGTGTGAGGTGGAGTATTTACACATGTAGGAGGGTGTGAGGTGGTATTTACACATGGAGGAAGGTGTGAGGTGGAGTATTTACACATGGAGGAGGGTGTGAGGTGGAGTGTTTATTCATGGAGGAGGGTGTGAGGTGGAGTATTTACACATGGAGGATGGTGTGAGGTGGAGTGTTTACATATGGAGGAGGATGTGAAATGGAGTTTTTACTCATGTAGGAAGGTGTGAGATGGAGAATTTACACGTGGGAGGGTGTGATGTGCAGTATTTATGCATGGAGGAGGGTGTGTGGTGGAGTGTTTACTCACGGAGGCGGATGTGAGGTGGCATTTTACTCATGGAGGAAGGTGTGAGCTGGAATATTTACACATGGAGGAGGGTGTGAGGTGGAGTATTTACACATGGAGGAGGGTGTGAGGTGCAGTGTTTACTCATGGAGGAAGGTGCGAGGTGAAGTCTTCCTTCATAGAAGAGGGTGTGAGGTGAGGTGTTTACCCATGGAGGAGGGTGTGTGGTTGGATATTTACTCATGGCAGAGGTTGTGAGGTGGAGTGTTTGCACATGGAGATGGCTGTGAGGTGGAGTGTGTACTCACGGAGGAGGGTGTGAGGTGGACTGTTTATTCATGGTGGAGGGTGTGAGTGAAGTATTTACTCATGGAGGAGGGTGTGTGGTGGGGTATTTACTTGTGGAAGAACAGCAATGTTTAATGGCTTCAGATGTGCAGTTACATTTAGAGATCTAGAAGCTATTGTGAGTGGTGCATGGTCTGCTTTTACACAGTACGCATTGTCAAAGTTTCCACTGATTGAAATTTAGCAATCACATGATTGACAGGAAATGCCACTTTTGTGCCATTAGTCTTGTGGTAAAACCCTTTGAAAATTACATCCTCTGTTGTTTGAGTTTTTTTTAACAACATAGTATGTTTATGACAATGACATAACCTTTCTGGTACTGATTTGTTTTTCCCACGAAACGTTAGATTTTTCCATTATAAAATTGCAGAGATTTCTAAAATTATCAAAACTAATGTTTTTTTAAAGTTTGTGCATGATGTTTCTGATTCGACCTTAGCTTTCACATAGAAGCGACATCTTCAGTGTCTAAAAAGTGATTAAAAATTGTACGAGTGTGCTTTTACGTCAATCCAAATGGTTCCTTGGCCTGCCTGATAATGCTAAATTAGCAGCACTTGTACGTGAACATCTGACAGGGACAATGTCTCAAACTGAATGGGTCTGCTGGAATCCAAAACTGCTGTCAGAAAGTAGCTTTTAGTGAGTAGATTTCACTTGATAAGGCTCTTGATGACTTCTTTCATCATTCTGCTGACAAGTCAAAAATTGATTGGGTGCATTTATATTGCTTTTTGTTGATAGCATATTTCTGGGCAATAGAACATAGAACATAGAACATAGAACATAGAACAATACAGCACAGAACAGGCCCTTCGGCCCAACTCTGCATCATATCTAAGTCCCTTTGCAGCCGGCAACAGCCCTCCTCAATATCCACAACTCCACCAATCTTCGTATCATGTGCAAATTTACTGACCCACCCTTCGACTCCCTCATCCAAGTCATTAATAAAAATTACAAACAGAAATGTTTCATGTTATGGATAAATGCTTGCATCATAACTGGAATGCAATGGTTAGGTGCTGGCTAGTCCTACGTGTAACTATTAAGATCTACAAAATGATTTTTCTGGTCCACACACTGTTCCAGAAAAAACCTTTTACAGAGAAAACCACAGAAGGAATAATTCGGGTACAAACTGTCCTGAACTGCACTTACTTTTTGAGAATTTTTCACATGAAAAACTACTGGAAGCCAAGCAGTGATGGGAAAGCAAGGATAGCAGTTCTGCTACAAAATGCTGTTCTGAACCTTCTGAGGTCCTCCCAAGCATGCTGGTGAAATAAGAGTGGGAGAAAGTGAGCACTGCAGATGCTGGAGATCAGAGTCAAAAAGGGTGGTGCTGTAAAGGCACAGCCGGTCAGGCAGCATCTGAGGAGCAGGACAGTCGACGTTTCGAGCATAAGCTCTTCATCAGGAATGTGTGTGTGTGTGTTGGGGGGGGGGGGGGAAGGTGGTGGGAGAAAGGGGCTGAGAGGCAAATAGGAGGGGGCTGGTAGCTGGGGGTAGGCAGCTGGGATTGCGATAGGTAGATGAAAGTAGGGGGTGATGGTGGTAAGTTGGAGTGGAGAGTGGAACAGATGGCAGGAAGGAAGATGGACAAGTTGGACAGTTCAAGAGGGCGCTGCTGAGTTGGAGGGTTGGATCTGGGATAAGGTGCAGGGAGGTAAGTCCCTCCTAGACAGCTTCTGTTGACTGGTGTGATGGTAATAAGAAGATAATGTCAAAGATAATTATTGGGAGTATCAGAAAAATCTGCTTATAGAGGATGTTTAAGATGAAGAATTGTGCTGAATTTTACAGTTGAAGTGGAATCTTTACAAATATTTTTAGAAAACAAATTGGAAATGAGAATGAAGTTGGACTGGATTCATGTGGAGAAAAATGCTTTCCAATTACCTATTATTTTCAGTGATTTGAACAAGTTTTTTTTGCACTCAGAGACAACGTTGGCTCTCTGTTTATGACACAAGTGTGGCAGGAAAAAACACAATGTAAGATAGAGTGGATGAACACCACAGCTTACATTAAAAATGATGGACTCTTTGGAGAAAACATTTTTCCTGCTATGGCCTTTGCTGACACAGCCTCTGCTGTTTAGATAGCAGCAAAGTGACACATGAGGAAAAACATTTGTTTTTAATGCAGAGAGTGGTTAGGATCCAGACTGCACTGCCTGCGATTATGGTGGAGGCTGCTTCGATCGTGGCTGTCAAGACAGAATTGTATCATTATCTGAAAAGGGAAAAAATAAATCAGCACTACTGGGAAAAGACAGGGAACTACAGTAGTACTTTTTGTGAATTGCTCTTGTAGATAACTAGCTGACCAAACGGGCTCCTTCCAATGTTGTAACCATTCTATGATTCTAGAATTCCAGTCACTCAGAGTTGGAAAAATATGGTATCTAAGAATACTTAAAAGCATACACACAAGTTGAACAATAGCATATTCTTTAAGAGTGGCATTTTAGGATTAAGGTGACGTGTTGTAGTTTTAAAAGATGATTACTCAAATCTTTCATTAGACTTAGTCTTAGGCAAGGTAATTAGGAGAAGGCTCATTACTTAATTGGATCATATGTCAACAGTGTAGGTTTCTTTTCTCAAGCAAGTTTTGTAGCTAATTACAATACAGTCCAGAAAATATATCAATAACAAATGACTACCTTGTATTTCACACAGCCTTGAATTAAACCATGGGGGTCACAATCACAGTGAAAGCTGCTCTGCAAGGTAGCAAGGATAGTACAATAATTTAAAACAAAGAAAATGATTAGAGGCAATCAGCAAGGTTTTATTTTATTATAGCTTTCAGCATTGTTGCTAATGTTGTTTCATTCCACAGTGGGGCTAATAATTATTCGATACAGATGAATATTTAAATGCTAAATTAGATCTTATTCTGGTATATTTCCATACTGCTACTGCTGGTATTGTGTGAGACTACTATCAAAGAAGAACCTCATTTGGTGCTGACAATTACAGGAACTACTCCCCTGAATGAGTAAATTCTAAAAAAGTAAACACTGAAGATTACTCAAATGCATTTCTGGATGCTGGGTCTGGTGACAGTTTGTTTCAAAATAAGCTGTGAAACATAACGTCAGCACTACCTCTAACGTACTTGTATCACTGCATCAGCATGTGAAATAATATAAAAATCTTTAAATATCATTCATGTTTAGAACACATTGTACTATAAGGTGTACTCCTGTAAAACCTGTATGGTTTTCATAAAGGTAGGAGGAGTTGAATGGATAAAATACACTACAGATAAATGCTGTTGGTATATTAAAATAATGTCGCAAAAGTAATCTACACAACCTTCATTAGTCCTTAAGATAAAACAAATATTATTGTTTCTACATTTGTACGTAAAATATCGTAACAATGGTATGTTCCCTATCTTCCAACATTTCAGAACTGCTCGAGAAGCTAAGAAAATCTAGAAGATCCAAACCAATACATTTCTACACCTGCCATCCTAACACCATTAGATTTAGATCATCAGGTCCAGAAAATTTGTTGCTACTTTATTTCTTTACCTCAGTATTATTTGTTTACTTATACTGCTTACTTTAAATTACTTAATCTCCCTAAATTCTTGGTTCCCCCTTAACTTTGCAATTTCTTTCTGTCTTCTGCTATGCGGGATAAGGAACCTGAAACTTCAATGAATTCTGAGTTGCAACTCTATTATAATGTTTTTTCCATATTTAAATGGAGTATTTGGCCAGGAGATGAATTATCACCTAATTATCAGCACCACTGCCCTCAGGAAGTGAGAACTGTTCTCCTGGCACAACTGGCACAACTGAGGCAACCATGTTGGGTTGTTCTGATGAGTGCAAGATTAAAGGCTTTGACAGCATGTCTCTGCTCTCCTGCAATACTCACATTCTATCGAGTGACTATGTATTTAAATATAATGTCTTCTTACTTAAATTATTAAATACTCATCACCATAAAGAACCATATTATAGAACTTTTGTCTAAGCAATTTCAGATTGTGCTTTTTATGAATATTATTTTCTGCTAGCTTTTCCCTCTCCTCTCCTTGAGAGCATTTCAAACATGTTGCTTATCTTTCAGCAACTCAACCAGGTTGATATTCTCATGTGTTCACATATTCTTCATGTGTTCTTCATCTAACAATGATAACAAATGTCAGTGCGTTAATTTTGTATGCAAAACCACATCCTCACCCCACCTTCATGCACAAGAACTTTTAGGACAGACAGTGATTAGGAACAAGATTCCCAACTGAGCTCCCCTACCAAACTCAAGGCTTCTGAGTCCAAATGTCACAAGGATCAGGGATCAATCCTGGGTTCTTCTTTGTTTTTGTGTCTCCACTTACTGACTGAGTAATACAATGCTTCTATACACTGAACAAATTGAGAGACATCAGATATAGGCTTGGACAGCAGATATATTCTAACAAATGTGCATGGGACCCTTTGGAAATCCCAAAGCAGTTACTACATGGCCAATGGTCAGAAATTTAAATTTCTGATGGGCAATTACTCTTCCTCTTAAACTCTACAGAAAGGTCCCTGACTCTGAGTTGGAGGTTCTGACTTAGGTATCAGAATGTTTAAGTGAAAAAAAAATTAAAGCTTGCTGTTATTCCTGGGTAACTATGAAACTGATCTTCCAGTCACTCACTATTGTCACCTTAGTAAATCCCCAATCTGACTAGCCCTCCCTGACACCTCACCTTTAAATATCTGGTCACCCTCCTTCCGGACATCACCACCCGCACACCACCCCCCCCCCCCTTCCGGACATCACCTCCCCCCCTCCCAATTCTAGATTGATCCCCCTCAAGAACATGAGAACACTCAACCGACACCTGACCACAATATCCATGACAGCCCCACAAACACCTATACCCATCCTATAGCTGACCTTTCTCACTTGACACCCAACACACCCCCCGAGAAACCCACATGCCCTTCTGACCTGATCCTAAATCCTGACATCCAACTCACCCCCAATACCTAATGTAACTTACCCTTCACTTGTTTATTTGCCATCCTACTGTCTGACTCATCTGTCACCCTATCCATGTTCCCACCCCCCTTAACACCCTCGCCACCTCCCCATTCATCTGCATCCCTATCCTCTCAACCTCTTGCCTTACACATTTACCTTCTCTCCAAAACTTGGTAAAGTCCCATTGAACCAATAAACCTGGAATTGCTGATGTTATGCAGTAAAGGGATGATGTGATTTGGCCTCCTGGCCTGATCTTGTAGGATGGTGGCAGGATCCAGATTCTCCATTTCTCAAGAGCCTGAATTGGACGTTCCAACCAAAAATGCAGAGCTTCAGGGCAGGATAAGACAAAAAAGAGCAGACGGCAATCCAACTGTAATCAACAATCATCAGAAGTTTTGGATCAGACTTTATTGACATTAATATATGACAGGTACATCAGTGATTTTTAGATGTTGCTTTATTTAAAATTGTATTAGGGCAATGTTTCACATTCTTCTCAAATAATGTAATCTTCCCAGGTTAGAGGCTGGCCGGGAGAGCTGGCATGTTACCCACTCCCAGACTGGCACTGATGCTACACTGACCGGGCACCTTATGGTTGGAATCACGTCTCCCTCTGATCCCTATGAAAGGACACCCTGATCTCTTCTTTGTAGCATCCTGAGACATATTAGATTAAGAGCACATCGCCATGGGGAATGGGACATTCAAAGCATTGCTATGACCCAATATATGTGCTGCTTTTATGTAATGTGTTTGACAATTTATGTGAAATCTATAACACTGAATAATAATGGAAATGAGAGAACAAAACATCTGGCTACTTGTCAATCTTCTTGCTATGTTCTTAACAGCTAAAGGCATCATGTCTGCACCATTAACACACACAGGAATGTTAGTATACCCAATGATGCAGTCTTGTTTTTCTTCTATTGAAGAATGACTAAACAACTTTTAAAATCATGAGGGGCTTGGATAGGGTGAATACCCAAGATCTTTTCTCCAGGGTAGGGGAGTCCAAAACTGGATGGCATAGATTGAGGGTGAACATAGAACATAGAACAATACCCTCGATGTTGTGCCGACCTGTGAACTATTCTCAGCTCGTCCCCCTACACTATCCCATCATCATCCATGTGCTTATCCTAAGATTGTTTAAATCTCTATAATGTGGCTGACTTAACTACATTGGCAAGTAGGGCATTCCACACCCTTATCACTCTCTGAGTAAAGAACCTGCCTCTGACATCTGTCTTAAATCTATCACCCCTCAATTTGTAGTTATGTCCCCTCGTACAAGCTGACGCATCATCCTAGGAAAAAGACTTTCACTGTTTACCTTATCTAGTCCTCTGGTCATC
The DNA here is from genome assembly GCF_037043375.1 of Chiloscyllium plagiosum. Lineage (NCBI taxonomy): Eukaryota > Metazoa > Chordata > Chondrichthyes > Orectolobiformes > Hemiscylliidae > Chiloscyllium > Chiloscyllium plagiosum. The sequence goes on from NW_028270155.1 coordinate 43,957,086, forward strand.
TTGTATGTCTCTATCAAATCTCCTCTTAGCCTTCTTCTTTCCAATGAGAACACACCCAAGTCTCTCAGCCTTTCTTCATAAGACCTTCCTTCAGACCAGGCAACATCCTGGTAAATCTCTTCTGCACTTTTTCCAATGCTTCCACATCCTTCCCGAAATATGGCAACCAGAACTGTACACAATATTCCAAGTGTGGCTGCACTAGCGTTTTGTATAGTTGCAACATGATATTGTGGCTCCGGAACTTAATCCCTCTACCAATGAAACCTAATACACCGTATGCCTTCTTAACAGCACTATCAACCTGGGTGGCAACTTTCAGGGTGAGAGGGGAAAGATTTTAAAATGACCTAAGGGGCAACTTTTCCACGCAGAGGGCGGTACATGTATGGAATGAACTGCCACAGGAAGTGGTGGAGGCTGGTACAGTTACAACATTTAAAAAGCATCTGGATGGGTATATGACTATAAAGCATTTTGAGGGATATGTGCCAAATGCTGACAAATGGGACTAGATTAGTTTAGGATATCTGGTCGGCATGGACAAGTTGGACTGATAGGTCTGTTTCGGTGCTGTGTGTCTCCATGACAGTCAGCTCAATTTTTAGTTCCTTTCAGTTGAATGGTTTTTGAATGACTTAAAGTCTTGACCACTGTAATCAATCTATAAACATGATTGGTGATTAAAATAAGTATCATAATTTACAGTCTATTTGGGGAAAATTCCCATATTGCTGTCATAAAATAAGAACCTTACCGACTGCAGTAAAACTGTTGTCAGCAGTACTACCGACTCATCTTATCAGCTAAAGTACAGTATTCCAATATGAATAACCAAGCGCTAAAATTCTGTTCAATAACACATTGACAATGTGGTATGATGAAATTATTCCACAAGTTTTTTTTTCAACGTAACACTTGCAAATAACCAATTACAATTGTGGAAAAGCACATTTGCTGATAGGCAAAGCTGTGAATATGCTTTAAGACTGGTTGATCAGTCATTGTCATTCATAAATGCATTGCTGATGCAGAAAAACCTAGTCAACTCAATTTATGCAGCATGTAAAGTGAATAAATAAAGGCAAACAGAAAGTATAATTCAGTCTGCACCATCTTTCTTTCCTGCAGCATGTAGAATGTCTGCTATTAGTTTCTGTTCTTTAGCGTCACTTCTCAGCCACTAGAAGATCTATTGGCTGTTTTACAAGTTTTCAATAGCATACAACTTGTTGAACATGCTGTGCTATTAACTTCACTGATTTTAAGCTTCAGGTTCTGTGTGTGCTTTAATTAATAGTGAGCATAGTCAGAGCACAGTGAAACAAGCAAATCTGATCCAAAAAATCAAACATGTGTGACTGGGAGACATTTCTTCTAATTCTCTTCATTTAACTTAGTAATCACAAACAGGGTCATAAACTACAGGGTGGCTCAAGCAGACATGAAACACCCTTCTCATCAATCAAATGAAAAATAAAGTGTGAAAATCAATACCTGGCACAAACCATAGGCCACCTTCACTCAATCAATTGCATATTTTTCACAGTTTTGTTCTCTCTTGTTTTTACTGACGCTGTCCTTTCCAGTGAGTCTGAACAGCAGTGGCAATGAAGCAATCAATATCCTCAACTGAGTGAAGCATCTAAAGGACATTATGGCAGGTTGACAATTCAAAACCAAATGATTTTGTCAAAATCTGCACCCTGAACGGTCTCTAAGATGAAAGACTCAATTGCAATATTCTGCACCTTCCTGCTGATAAAATTAAACACACACATTGAACAGTAATACGTTCTACTTTGGAAATAGTCCAAGATCTTTCCTAAGGCTGTGTTATATCAGGTTTATTGAGAGCAGTGAGGTGGGTATAAATAGGTGAGATGGATGTGGGATGAGAAAGGATTATGTTGTTGTCATCGTGTCACCACAGAAGCTTGTATCAATCACACAGCTTTCTTCTTTCAACAGCTGAAACGTCTTTGCTTTTTCTAGCTAGTTAATACTTCAGACTTTGTACAAGCTACTCTTCTGAACTTGAAACTTTAGCTGGAGACAAATTAATTTTTAATTCTTCTAATTTAGCATCAAATCAAATATGAGCAAAAATATTTCTGATTTCTCGTTGTGAACTATGAATTTCAAAATGAAATCTGGGAATTAAGGTGTATTGCGTGTACGTTGCTGTCTTTTATTTCAAATTCCATCATTTAAAATATATCAGAGCATTTAAATTCCTGTAGGATATATGGTTTCTGTTACGTGTACATACACATTGATACACAAGTTTGTTGCATACTTAGTTAATACTAGAAAAATGTATTACAAGCATTTTAATAATAATGTGGAAGATAATAAATTATTCTAAGATACTAACTGATCCTTTGGGTTAGGCATGGATGGTCTAAGATTTGGAGTTTGGTGCTCAGTATTTGCTGGGAAAATTGATCTAAATGGAGATCCTCTGATGTCATTTGCCATCTTATTTTGTAGTTTGACATCTTTTGGGATTATCAATGAGATAGCATCTTCAGAATTTTACTGGCTTTTTTGTAGCCCTTTATGGAATTTCATACAATGAGTGATACCTAAAGTACAATGAAGACTTGGACTTCTTTGAATCTGAATGTTGTGTATGTCCAGCATGACTTCCTAAAGTTTAAAAGAAAATATAAGAGCACTATTAATTTTATTACACCACTTCAGAATTTGTTAAGATCAGAATGTGTGAAAACTTTGGTTTTTGGTAAATTGTTTATTGCTTTAACCTTTTTAAGATAAAGGTACATTTTTAAATGCATACATAAAAAGATTTGAGCTGATATTCAGCTAAAGGCTAAGGTGGAATAAAAAAAAGACTGAACTGATTATCAGTTGACCACCGCTTGCTCTCGCTCTATTGTTAGCTGTCAAAAGAAATGTCAGCCTCCACAGGATGAAACAGATGAGTTCTGACATACCGTCTTAACTGACTTCTTTTGAAATACCATATAAAATGCTCTGGAATGTTGAAGGGAAGTGATCTATTCTAAGGTAACTGCTGAATGTCTTCATGCTCTTGTATTTCCTCAGAAAACCTTTGAAGGCAGATAATATTGCATCCAATTAACTGAAATGTTACAGTCAGTGCACTCTGGGCTTGATAGGCTCATTAAGCATGAAGAAAACCATGACATTTTCTCTTTTGCACAGGAAAAATAGACAGTGAAATTGTTATTTTTGCTTAAAATGCTGCTCTTTCTCCTTTCTGTGTAATCCTTAAATTCATTATGATGTTGAAAGAAACTGAAAAATTGTGAGGATATCTGTGAACAATACAGCACACAAATCTTAATTCTCTTTAATTGGCATTCTATAACATCCAAAGTCTAAAATAGTCAGCTTTTATGACAAAACTTTCTCTGTAGACAGCTAACAGCGGTTAGTGCTCTTATTCACCAAAACTAATGTTAGCGAAGTACCTCAGTTAACTGCTTGGTTAAGAATAAAGTTGGGATAACATTTACAAACAAATTTAACTGCTTAGTGATAAACACAGAGAGGTTGTGAATGCAAATTTATCATAAACCAGAATGTTGGGTCGCCTGTATTTTAACTGAGTACAATGAGCTGATTTCCATGATGCTCCTTCTAAATAGTTCACAGTTGGCTGTAGACGTTAGCTACCCACCTTGAAACCTACAATTCATATGAGTCAGGGATGATGTTGTGGTGGTGGGTATCAATACCATTCAATAAAGAATATGTTTGAATTGAGATTTGTTTTTGTTAGTGAAAGGTTAGCATGAAAATTATTATAAGAATGGAATTAATTGTAATTTCAATTAAACAGCAATAAGTGAAAGTACTTACTCACTTATTTCTCATTATCACACGTTCAAAAGCATGATAACAAGAATTCAGAGTCATTAAGTTCCTATTAGAGTAAAAGGTAAGGCTGATAGGATTAGAGAATATTGAATGAATAAAGATATTGAGGTTCTAGTCAAGAATAAAAAAGAATCATATACTAGATATGGACAACTGTGGTCAAATAAATCTTTTGAATAGTTCAAAGAATGTAAGGGCATTCTTAAGAGGGAGATTAAGAAGGCAAAGAGAGGATATGAGATAGCCTTGACAATTAAGGATAAGGATAAGCTAAAAAAAAATTGACAGGTACATTAAGAGCAAGACACTACCTAATAGAGAGTAGGGTCCAATAAGGATCAATGTGGTAATCTTTGTGTTGAATCTCAGGGGATGGGAGAGATATTAAATGAATATTTTGCATCAATTTTTACTTTGGAGAAAGAAATGGAGGCTGGAGAATTCAGGGAAATAAATATTGATTTTTGAAAACAGTTCACATTACTGCAGAGGAAGTGTTGGAAGTCTTAGAAAATATAAATATGGATAAACCTCCAGGACCTGATCTAGTGTATCCCAGTACTCTGTGTAAAATAAGGAAAGAAATTGCAGGGCTCCTTGCAGAAATATTTGTATTATCTGTATATATGGGTGAGGCGACAGATGACTAGAGACTGGCTAACATTGTGCCATTGGTTAAGGACGAATGTAAGGAGAAGCCTGGGAACTGTAGACTGGTGAGTTTGACTTCAGTGGTGGGTAAGTTGTTGGAAGTGATTCTGAAAGATAGGATTTATATGGATTTGGAGGGACAAAGAATGATTAGGGATAGTCAGCATGGTTTTGTGCAAGGGAAATCCTATCTCATAAACTTGATTGAATTTTTTGAGGAAGTAACTACGAAGAATGATGAAAGCAGAGTAGTAGGCATTGTTTACTTGGACTTCAATAAAGCATTTGACAAGGTTCCACATAGTAGACTAATTAGTAACATTAAATCACATTGAATACAAAATTGGTTTAACGGCAGGAGACAGAGAGCGATGGTGGATGGTTGTTTTTTGGACTGGAGACTTGTGACAACAGGGTTCCACAGGGATCAGTGTTGTGTCTGTTTATGCTTGTCATTTATCTAAATGATTTAGTTGAGAATATAGAAGGCATGGTCAATAAGTTTGCGGATGACACGGAAGGCATTCAGCAGTTCATTGCTCAGACCTTTGAGTATAGGAGTTGGGACATCATGTTGAGGTTGTACAGGATGTTACTAAGAACTTTTCTGGAGTTCTGTGTCCAGCACTGGTTCCCTTTTGAGAGGAAGGATATTATTAAGCTGGAGAGGGTTCAGAAGAGATTTAGCAGAGTGTTGCTGGGATTAGAGAGTTCGATTTATGGTAAGAAGCTGGATAAGCTGGGACTTTTTCTACTGGAGCATGGAAGGTTGAGGGCTGACCATAGAGAGGTTTATAAAATCAGGAGGGGCATGGATAAGATGAATAGCAGGTGTCTTTTCCTCAGGGTGGGGGTTTTCAAGACTGGGGGGTCATATTTTTAAGGTGAGAGGAGTAAGATGTAAAAAAGACATGAGGGGCAATTTTCTTTACACAGACAATGGTTCGTGTGTGGAATGCACTTCCCGACGAAGTGGTGAGTGCAGGTACAGTTACAAAGTTCAAAAGATATTGAGACAAGTAAATGAATAAGAAATGTTTGGAGGGATGTGGGCCAAATGCAGGCAGGTGGGACTAGTTTAGTTGGGGATTATAGTCAGCATGGACTAGTTGGACTGAAAGGTCTGTTTCATGCTGTGTAATTCTATGACTCTACTGATTATATTGTAGTTGAGGAGAAATCTATAAATGCACAATATAATGCTCTTAAATCACTATAGATAGTATAAATGTTAGAACAGGACTCTGCTGGAAAGATGCAGTAAAAATTGGTAGTAAAGTTGTATAAAAACTGTTACTGATAATGTTTATACATTATGGCCAGACAACGTCTTTATTCATTAAAAGTTGTGCAAATTCAAAATGTCATTGAACAAAAAAAAAGAATACTAGTATTACAAAGATCACTTTTAGTTTTACTTTGGTTGTGGACTTAAAATGTGAAAAGAAACTGCTTTAAACCAAAACCATGGTAAGTTCTATATACAATGTTACTGTATAGAGCAGTGAGGAGCAATTCGAGACAATTTGGCACAAGCTGTATATTTTCAGGACTATTCTGTCTAGAGACAGTCTTTTGATTGGCTTTTCAACAGACACCAGTTGTTGTTGGCTCAGGGAAGCTCAGAATAGTAACAAGCTTTTGATTTAACTGACTGCAGTTTAACACAGAACCTGTGGAATGGGATGGGATGAAAACAGAAGAAGACAGAAACCCTAGAAGCTTGCAGCACCAACATGTCTCTCTGTTCCTTTGCTCTGAAAAATTGCTCTTCACAACCTTCTGTCAAAAGGGCAGTGAAAAGCTATATCTAGGGGTGCTGAACAGAAGAATACTGAAGCTGCAGGAAAAGAAAGACCCCTGGGTCCAGCAAAGAAGTGTGGTTCTTCTCTTTTAACATTCTTCCTTACATTACATAGCTATGGATTAACAATTCGTGTGACCACATTTTACCATTTATTAAAAGCAGTTTGATTAGAATAAATGCTTTCTTGTTCATGGGAAAAACCTGATTTGAATATTCTTCTAACCTGTCAGCTAAGTAGAATGCAGGGCTGAAAAAGTGTTGCTGGAAAAGCGCAGCAGGTCAGGCAGTATCCAAGGAGCAGGAGAATCGACGTTTCGGGCACGAGCCTTCCTGAAGAAGGGCTCGTGCCCGAAACGTCGATTCTCCTGCTCCTTGGATGCTGCCTGACCTGCTGCGCTTTTCCAGCAACACATTTTCAGCTCTGATCTCCAGCATCTGCTGTCCTCACTTTCTCCTCCAGCTAAGTAGAATGGGCCAATTTGGTGGACTAATCAAATCTTTACATTTGTAATGACTTGGTGAACACTAGAGTTTGATTTACAATATCCCCAGTGAGTCATGGCAAAATCTGGGGGCTCTTTCACTGGGATTTTGGAATAAAGAGAATATGAGATTATGTGTGGAGTTAGAATAAGTAATAAAAGGAAAAACACTCTGGTTTGTATGAAAAAAAAAAGGCAGTAGAAGTTGCTAAAGCCTTCCTGCAGGTAGATAAGATGTCTCTGACTAACATATGGGTGATCCCAAAAGTCAAGTTGATTAAATTGGCAAATAAGTTAGATGTGGAATTGCCTTCCAGGGCTAAGAAGAAGGAATTAATTGAAAAACTGGCAGAACATTTGAGCTTAATAGAGATACCATACAGACCAGGTATTCCAAGCAGTGACAGATTAGAATCAGTTCAAATTATAACTCAAGCAGCTTGAGTATGATGAAAATAAATAAAGGGCAAGAGAAGGCAGAGAGAGAGAAAGAAAGAAGAGCGGAAGAAGATGAGGAAAATGAATTGGAATTAAAAGGAATGGCAATGGAAATGATGAAGTTAATCTATGGGCCTCCCAATAGCCAACAAAGTTGTTGTATTGGGTGAACTTAGCTTCCCCAATATTGACTGGGAGTCCCTTAGTGCCAGAGGCTTAGATTGGGCAGAATTTGTTAGTTCCTTGAAACAATATGTAAGCGGTCTGACTGGGAAAGGAGTTGTACTAGAATTTGTATTGGGGAATGAGCCTGAACATAAAGTTTCAGTGGGTGAGCATTTTGGCAACCATGATCATAATTTCGTTAAGTTTTAAGATAGTTATGGATATGGCTAAGTTGTATCCTCTCGTAAAAGTGTTAAATTGGGGCAAGGCTAATATAATAATATTCAGCAGAAATTGGACAAATTAGAATGCAGATGGCTTGAAGGTAAATTTACATCTGACATGTGGGAGTCTTTTAAAAGTTAGTTGATCAGAATTCTGGATATGTTACCATGAGTATGATTGGTAAGAATGGCAAGTGTTGGGAACCCTGGATGATAACAGATATTGAAAGTTTAAAAGAAAGTTTTTTAAAAAAGGAAGCATATCTACAGTTTAGGAAACTGAAATCAGCTAACACCTTTGATGAATATATAGGAAGCAGGAGAGAACTTAAACAAAGAATCAGGAGGCTGAGGGATCATGAAATATCATTGGCTTGTAGGACTAAAAATAATCCCAAGGCATGTTTTACGTATATTAGGAGCAAGAGGGTCACTAGGGAAAGGATAGTTCTTCTCAAGGACAAAAGGGGGAACTTATGCATGAAAGCAGAGAAAGTAGGTGATGTCCTTAATGAGCATATCACATTGGGATTCACCAGGGAGAAGGACTGAGATACTGCTATGATTAGGGAGGGGTACGTTGATAGTCTAGGGTATTTTGTTATTAAGAAATAGGAGGTGTGGGGTCCCTTGAAACGCTCTAAGGTAGTCTCCAAAGTCTGATGGAGTCTATTCCAGATACTGAAAGAGGCAAGGGAGGAGACTGCCACAGGCGAGGTCCTAGAGTTTTGGAGAATTGGCTCATGTTGTTCTTTTGTTTAAGAAGTGCTACAGAGATAACACAGGAAATGATGGCATTATATCAGTAGCAGGGAAATTATTGGAGAAGATTCTTAGAAACAGAATTTACTCTCTTTTGGAAGAGAATGAACTTACTAAGGATAGTCAGCATGCAAAGGAGGTCTTATCTCAGAAATTTGATTGATTTTTAAGAAAGTGACAATAATATTTGATGAGGGTAGGGCATTAGATGTATTCTACATGAACATTACTAAAGCATTTGGCAAGATCCCTCATGGTAGGGTGTTATAGGAAATTAAGTCACACAGGATCCACATCGAATTGGTAAGTTGGATACAAAATTAACTCAATCATAGAGGAAAGGGATAGCATCAATTGCCTATCTGCTCCAAGCACTTGCTTTCTTCATTCTCACTATTTTTCTTTTGTCTTAAATTTTCTTTTCTCTGCCTACCCCTTGGGGGGAGCTTGGTTGTGGAGGCAGTGGCTGTGGGTCTCGGACATTAGCTGTGAGTCTGCTGGTATGCCCAGGCAGAACTCTGGCAGTTGGCATTGTGGCTTCTTTGAGGTCTGGAGAGGTACCAGAGCAAGACTTCAGCCTGGAGCAGCTGGTAGTGAGATCAGAAGCAGGCATTGAAACAGTGATTTTTAATTTTGTACACCCCAGTCCAACACCGGCATCTCCAAATCATTGTTAAAACTTGGGATCTAACTCGTCGAGTAATAACATCAGTTAGGATCATAACAACTTTTTCCACAATGTAAAGAGCAATGTTTACTTGTGGTGAACATTGTACAATCATGAATGAAAATTACCAATTTTGATCAGATGATGGAGGGAAAGTCATCGAATCAGCTGAAGATTATTGGGACGAGAACATTACCCTGAAGAACTCCCGCAGTGATGTACTTGGACTGAGATGATTTCCTTCCTAAAACCACAACCAGCTTCCTTTGTGTTAGATATGACTTTAAACAGTGGAGAGTTTTCCTCCTGATTCCCACTGACTTTGGTTTCTCTCGCTGAATTAAGGCCATTATCCTCATCTCACACTGAAATTCAGCTTTTTTTTTCATTTATGGACCAAGGCTACAATGACAGTAGGAGATGAGTGGCCCTGGCAGAATCTAAATTTAGTGTCAGTTCCTTTACAAGTTTGTTCCTTTACAAGTGCCATTTAATAGCACTGTCAATGACATCTACAACTTTGCTGATGTTCAAGGGTGGATTGATGAACCGGTAATTAATGGGTTTGGATTTCTCCACATTTTGTATATAAAATATTCCTGGGCAATTTTCCACATTGTGAGGTAGATGTCAGTGTTGTCGCTGTGCTGGAACAGCTTGGCTAGAATTAAGGTTAATTCTGCAGCACAAGTTATTAGTACCATTGCTGGAATTTTGTCAGGGCCCACTTCCAGTGGATTGAGCCATTTCTCAATATCATGTGGAGTGAATAAACTTGGCTGAACACTGGAATCTGTAATACTGGAAACCGAAGGCTGATATGGATCATTCACTCAGCACTTCTGGCTGAAGATGAATGTAAATACTTTAGCCTTATCTTTTATACTGATGTACTGGGCTTCGCTCATCAATGAAGATGGAGATGTTGTGCCTCTCCACCTACTACTAGCTGTCAAATTGTCCACAGTTATTCACAGGTCTGGATGTGGCAGGTCTACAGAGTTTCGTTCTGATTATTGGTCGTGGGTTCGCTTAACCATGACTATTGTATACTGCTCTCACCTTTTGACGTGTAGGTTATCCTGTGTTTTAGCTTCACTTGGCTAACATCGCATATCATCCTGCCAGAGTTCACCCCCAGGCTTAATGATATTATTAGATTGAAGGATATGTTGGGCGATGAGGTTTCAGAATTGAGTACAATTCTGCCGCTACATTGACCTATATTGTCTCATCAATGCCCATTGCGTCTTTTAAAGTCTTTTCCATTTAGCATTGTGGCAATGACACACAAAATGATAGAGGTTATCCTCACAGAGAGGATTGGCCTTCATCTTTACAATGACTGTGTAATGGCCACTTCTGCTGATACATTCCTGGACAGACTGATCTGCTACAGGTAGATTGGTTAATGTCCATTTTGTAGGTGCCTTCACCAACTGTTGGAGATCCAGTCTAGCAGCAATGTCCATTAAGGTTTAACCAGCTCAATCAGCCATGATGCTACTCAGCTACTCTTGGTAAGAGAAATTGGAATCACCCACCAAGAGTACGTTACATGCCCTTGCTGCCCTCATTACTTCCTTAATATTTATGTTTGGCCTCTTGCCATAAACTTAATGGAGTCTGGAGCTGAGGTTAAGGATTTCAAGGTAACCTTTTTCTGTGTATCACTGCTGCCATTTCTGGTGGATATCTCCCATTGATGGGATAGGACATATCTTGGAATGGTAATGGTCATGCCTATGACCTTCTTATGTGTAGGGAATCAGCTTTTATTGTCAAGGTCACTTGAATGGTCTGTGGAACAGCCTTACTAATTTTTGCAGAAATTTTTAAGGATGACTTTGGCATGCCCACCAGACTGTTCTGCAGCATTTTTCTCATATCCTAGGCCGATGCCAGTAGGTCTACCTGGTTTCATGTCTATCGTCAGTCATTGCCCAGTGGCTTGCAAGATTAAGTGTGAACCACATTGGTCAGAGTATGAAGCCAAGTTCAGTAAGGACATCTAATTTCCTTCCATTAGAACATTAGTTTTATGAAATTACACAGTCATAGAATCATAGATTTCCGACAGTGTGGAAACAGGCCATTTGGCCCAACATGTCCACACTGACCCTCCGAAGAATAACCCATCCAGACCCATTCCCCTCCCCTTTTTCTCTACATTTCCCCTGACTAATGTACCTAACATATACACTGTGGACAACTTAGCATGGCTATTTCGTCTTACCTGCGCATTTTTGGATTGTGGGAGGAAACCAGAGCACCCCGAGGAAACACACGCAGACATGGGGAGAATGTGCAAACTCCACACAAACAAGGCTAATTTTAAATTTGATATTTTTAGCGAATTCAAAGTGCACCGTCTGCCAGAGAAAACTTCTTGCCCTCAGAATATTAGCCTACGGCTTTAAAACATTATTCTAGTGATAGTACCACACGCTGCCTTTCCAATATCATTATAGTAGTACTAAAGGTGGCTCTCCGTGACATATTGCTATCATAGTGGGAGGTCGTAAGTTCACAATTTGATTGACAGCCTAAAGAGGTTATTCAAAGATAAACTGTTTTTAATATCAGAATATAAATACAAATTTTTTTTACATGCATTAATAATTTGAGGGGACTGAAATGTACTGAATAGATTTTTGTGAATAGATATCTGTTTATATCCTGAAGTTTATAGCTTATTTTTTATATGCAGAGTGTATTGTGGACACTGGATGAATTGCCAGGGAGTGTGGAAGGAGAAATGTTGGTGAGTAGAGTGTACGGGTTGACACAAAGTTACCAGAAGGGGTTATAAGGCCTTGATGGTTAGTGTAAGACATTGTTTGGCATTAAATGTATGAGAGACTATTGGAGTTGTGTGGCATGGACTATCATAAGTTGGCAGGTATGGGCATGGAAGTTGGGATGGTCTGAGGGTTGTGTGTGGGATGGGATCTAAAGGGCCCAATGTTTAAGAAAACAACCACTGGTTCGCATATGAGGAGGGGGCAATGTTTAGTTCAAAGCGTCTCACATTCCCTCCTAAAGATCCTGTCATTCATGACTTTTTCCTACAGGCCAGAAAGTTTCCAGATTCTTGCTACATAACCCAGGAGTGAGAAAGCTGTTTTTGAATCAGATTTATTACGTGCAGGCATTTCTTTGACATTCTGTTCACAGCCATTAGAAACACAAGTCACTGGATCTTTCAGAAAATTATTGATCATCTTTCTTTTATTTTCTGATCTTTTGAAAACTTCAAGTTACCAGTTATGCTAGGTATTCATCACTGTTGCAAGGAACTTTCACAAATAGAAGATTCTGTTCAATTCAAACAAGTGATGGCCATGAATTCATATTTTTAGCAGTAAATAAGCAATAGTCAGGATTTCAATGTGAGATGATTAAACTTCTTCTTTGATTAATTCTTCAGTGAAAACATTTCTTTTCATTTTTAGATAAAGTCAATTTTCTGAAGAAGGTTACTGTCAGAAATCCAAATTGTTTGTACTCTCTCCAGGCTAAATAAAGTGAGGAAATAATTTGATATTGTCCAATAATGTGCCTCGATTCTAACCTGAGCGGGTGAGACAGTGGGGAGTTACCAGACAAGTAATCCAGGAGGTAAGGTAATGTTCTGTAGATAAATGTTCAAATCTCACCCTGGCTATTAAAATTTGCGTTCAGTTAATAGATATGGAATTGAAAACAAGTCTCTTATAAAGCCAACATCAATTTGGTACAAAAATTCTGGTTCAGTCATGCTGTTCAGGAAGAGAAATCAGCTGTGCTTATACATGCCTCCAGATGCACAGTGACCCAGCTGACTCAAAACCACCTTCTGAAATGGGGAGGCAGAGGCCTAGTGGTGTTATCTTGGGACTGTTAATCCAGAGACCCAAATAATGATTTGGGCACCCAGATTTAAATCCCACCAAGGCAGATGGTGGAATTTGAATTCAATTAAAAACCTTGAATTAAGAGTCTAATGATGACCATAAATCCATTGTTGATTGTTGGGAACAACCTATCTGGTTCATTGATGTCATTCAGGGAAGGAAACTGCCATCCCTACCTGGTCTGACCTACATGTGACTCCAGACCGACAGCAATGTGGTTGACTGTTAACTGCCCTCTGGGTAATTAGGGATGGGCAATGTTTTTCCTGACTGAGAGTAGCGGGAGACAGAAGGTAAGGACTTAGAATATATTTGGGCAGCGGCTAAACCCATGTAGTTTCTCCCCCCCTCCTCTAACCAGAAGAAAAGAACGCTGTAAGGTAAGGCTTTTTCTTTTCTTTTATGTATTTAAGTACATTGTTTGGTTTAGTTAGGTGAGTTAAAGCTAAGACTTACAATGGCAGGAGACCTCAGACCCATGACATGTGCCTCTTGCGTTTGTGGGAGCTCAGGGATGTGGCTGACGTCCCTGACTCTTGCGAGAGGTGTGTCCAGCTCCAGCTCTTGTTTGACCACATGACAGCTCTGGAGCTGTGAATGGACTCACTGTGGAGCATCCACGATGCTGAGGAGGTCATAGATAGCATGTTTAGTGAATTGGTCACACCGCAGATTAGAACTGCTGAGCGAGACAGTGAATGGGTGACCAAAAGATAGAGAAAGAATAGGAAAGCAGTGCAGGTGTTCCCTGCAGTAATCTCCCTCAAACAGGTATACCATTTTGGATACTGTTGGGAGAGATGGCTCACCAGGGGAGAGCAGCAGTTGCCAAGATCATGGCACCGTGGCAGGCTGTGCTGTTCAGAAGGACAGGAAAAAAACTCGTAGGGCCATAGTCATAGGGGATTCTATTGTAAGGGAAGTGGATAGGCAGTTCTGTGGCCAACAACGTGATTCCCGGATGGTATGTTGCCTCCCAGGTGCTTGGGTCAGGGATGTCATCGATCGGCTGCAGAACATTCTGAAAGGGGAGGGTGAACAGCCAGTTGTCGTGGTGCATATAGGCACTAACAATATAAGTGAAAAATGAGATGTGGTCCTGAAAGCAGAATTCAGGGAGCTAGCAGAGAAGTTAAAGAGGAGGACCTCAAAGGTAGTGATCTTGGTATTGCTACCAGTGCCACGTGCTAGCCAGGGTAGAAATGAAAGGATAGGAAGAATCAACACAGGATGAGAGATGGTGTAGGCGGGAGGGGTTCAGATTTGTGGGACATTGGGACCCGTTCTGGGGAAGGTGGGACTATTACAAATTGGATGGTCTACACCTGAACCAGACTGGAACCAATGTCCTTGGGGGAGGTTTTGCTACTTCTGTTGGGAAGAGTTTAAACTAATGTGGCAGGGGGTGGGGAATCAGAAGAGAAGATTAGTAGACAGTGAGATGAAAACTAGAGATTGTAAGGAACAGGATCATGAAGTTAGCATTACCAAGGAGAAGACTAGGCAGAGGCAAATGAATGTAAAGGAACTGGTGGTCTGAAGTGCATATGCTTTAATACAAGGAGTGTAGTGGGTAAGGTAGACGAACTTAGGGGTTAGAGTGGTACCTGGGAGTATGACATTATTGCGATCACAGAGACTTGGTTGAAGGAAGGACATGATTGGCAACTAAATGTTCCAGGATATAGATGCTTCAGGATGAGAGGGAAGTAAAAGTGAGGGGAGGAGTTGCATTGCTGGTCAGGGACGATATCACTGTGGTGCTAAAGGAGGACACTATGGAGGGCTTGAGCAGTGAGGCATTATGGGTAGAGCTGAGAAATAAGAAAGGTGCAGTTACATTGTTGGAGTTGTACTATGGGCCTCCCAACAGTAAGCGTGAGGTAGAAGAATTCATAGGTAACAGATTATGCAAAGATGTAGAGGCAACATGGTGGTGGTGATGGGACATTTTAATTTTCCCATCATTACTGGGATACACTTAGTATCAGAGGTCAGGATGGGGGCAGAATTTGTAAAGAGCATCCAGGAAAGTTTTCTAGAGCAGTATGTCAACAGTCCAACTAGGTAGGGGCCATATTGGACCTGGTGTTGGGGAATAAGCCAGTCCAGATGATAGACGTTGCAGTGGGGGATTTCTTTGGGAATAGTGACCACAATTCTGTAAGTTTTAGAATACTCGTAGACAAAGATGACAGTGGTCCTAAGGGAAGAGTACTAAACTGGGCCAAGGCCAATTATATCAAAATTTGGCACGAGCTGGGAAATATGGATTGGGGACTGCTATTTGAAGGGAAGTCCACATTTGATATGTGGGAGGCTTTCAAAGATAGATTGAAGATAGTGCAGGGTGGGCATGTCTCTTTGAAAACAAGGGATAGGAAAGACAAGATTCATGAACCGTGGATGACAGGAGGAATTGTGCGACTAGCCAAGAGGAAAATGTACATAATGTCCAGGCAGCTAAGAACAGGGTTTGGAGGAATATCTGGAGAGTAGGATCAATCTTAAACGAGGAATCAAGCGGGCTAAAAGGGGCCATGAAATAACTTTAGCAAGCAGAATTAAGGAGAATCCCAAGGCCTTTTATTCATATATAAGAAGCAAGAGGGTAACTAGAGAAAGGGTTGGTCCACTGAAGGATAAGGAAGGAAGGTTGTGTGTCGAACCTGAGGAAAGGGGTGAGATTTTTAACGATTACTTTACAGCAGTGTTCATTGAGGAGAGGGACATGATGAATGTTGAGATTAGAGATAGAAGTTTGTTATGCTGGATCACATAAGGAGGGAGGATGTGTTGGGTAGGCTAAAGAATATTAAGGTGGACAACTCCCCAGGATTGGATGAGATCTATTCCAGGTTGCTGAGAAAGGCAAGAGAGGAAATAGCTGGGGCCCTGACAGATATCTTTGTATCATCGTTAAATGCAGGTGAAGTGCCGAAGGACTGGAGAGTTGCTAATGTTGTCCCTCTGTTCAAAAATGGTAGTAGGGATATTCCAGGCAACTACAGACCAGTGAGCCTGACATTAGTGGTGGGAAAGTTGCTGGAGAAGGTACTGAGGGATAGGATCTATTTATATTTGGAAGAGAATGGGCTCATCAGCGATAGGCACATTGGTTTTGTGCGGGGGGAGATCGTGCCTTACCAATTTAATGTAGTTCTTTGAGGAAGTGACCATGTTGATAGATGAAGGAAGGGCTGTAGATGTCATATACATGGACTTTAGTAAGGCATTTGATAAGGTTTCCCATGGGAAACTAATGGAGAAAGTGAAGTCACATGGTGTGCAGGGTGTTCTAGCTGGGTGGATAAAGAACTGGTTGAGCAACAGGAAACAAAGAGTAGTAGTTGAAGGGAGTTTCTTGAAATGGAGAAAGGTGACCAGTGGTGTTCCACAGGGGTCAGTGTTGGGGCCACTGTTGTTTGTGATATACATAAATGATCTGGAAGAGAGCATTGGTCATCTGATCAATAAGTTTGCAGGTGACACAAAGATTGGTGGAGTAGCAGAAAACATAGGGGACTGTCAATGGGTACAGAAGAATATAGATAGACTGGAGAATTGAGTGGAAAAGTGGCAAATAGAGTTCAATCCGGACAAATTTGCGGTGATGTACTTTGGGAAGTCTAATTCTAGAGCGAACAATACTGTAAATGGAAGAGCCTTGGGAAAAATTAATGAGCAGAGAGATCTGGGAGTTCAGTCAATTGTACCCTGAAGGTGGCTGCACAGGTCGATACAGTGGTCAAGAAGGCATATGATGTGCTTACCTTCATCGGATGTGGTTTTGAGTATAAGAGTTGGCAGGTCATGTTAAAATTGTACAAGACTTTGGTTCGGCCACATTTAGAAGACTGTGTACAGTCCTGATCGCCACATTACCAAAAGGATGTGGACGCTTTGGGGATGGTGCAGAGAAGAATTACGAGGATGTTGCCTGGTATGGAAGGTGCTAGCTATGAAGAGAGGTTGAGTAGGTTAGGGCTGTTTTCATTAGAAAAAAGGAGATTGAGGGGAGACCTGATTGAGGTCTACAAAATCATGAAGTATAGACAGGGTGGATAGAGATAAGCTTTTCCACGGGTTAGGGATTCAATAATGAGATGTCATGCAAGAATTTTATTCCATACGCCATTAATTCTTGTGGCCTCTGTAATTGATTCTGTGAACTTAATGCTCTTTTACTGACACACAGTTGACCTGAGAAATTAGGTTATGACCACTCAATTGCCTTTCATCAAACTCATAGAGTCGGACAGTCATACAGCATGGAAACAGACCCTTTGGTCCAACCAGTCCTTGCCAACCAAAATCCTAAACTAAACTAGTCCCTCCTGCCTGGGTTTGACCCATAATTGTCAAACCTTTCTTATTCACGTACATATCTCAATGGCTTTTTTTAAACAATGTAACTGTACCTGCATCAATTACTTTCTCTGAAAGCTCATTCTATACGTGAACTCCGCTCTCTGTGCAAAAAGATTATCCCTCATGTCTTTTTTAGATCTTTCTCCTCTCAACTTAAAAATATGCCCTCTAGTCTTGAATTCCCAAATCCAAGGGAAAAGACAACTGCCATTCACCTTATCTATACCCCCTCATGATTTTATAAACCTCTAAGTTCATCCCTTAGTCTCCTCCGTTCCAGTGAAAAAAGTCCCAGTCTATCCAACTTCTCCTTATAACTCAAACCTTCCGTTCCCGGTATTTACACTATCATTCATCTTGCAGGGTTAGTTTCATAATTGGATTATGGGTGAAGAAGTTTCTCCTCATCTCTGTCCTAAATGGTCTACCCCATATTTTTAAGCTGTGTCCTCTGGTTCGGCAGTTCCACTCTATGTTTGGAAAGTTAAAATCCCCTACCATAACCATTCATTCGAAATTTGTTTCTCAATTTCCCACTGACTATTAGAGGGTTTATATATAATACAATCCCAATCAGGGATTTCTCAGCTCCACCCAAATAATTTCCCTGGATGTATTCCCAGGAATATCCTCCTGACGTACAGTAGTAATGTTATCCCTTATCAATACTAGAAACTTAGCTGTTTGTGCTATGTTCCCCTGAGATGCCATCACCCCCTACATTTTCCAAAGCAGCATACTTGTTTGAAATGTGGATAGCCACAAAGACTCCTGCACTACCTGCCTAGCCCTCCTACCTTTCCTGGAGTTAACCCTTCTACCCGACTGTATCTGTGGTTTTTCCCCTTTCCTGTAACTGCCATCCATCACACACCCGAGCTCTTGTAAATCCATTATGACCTCTAACTGCCGCTCCAACTGATCCATGTGATCTGATAGAATTTGCAACCAAAGACACTTCCTGCAGACGTAATCATCAGTAACATGGAAACTCTCCTGAAACTTCCACATCCGACAGGAAGAGGATATTACTCTACTAAAGACCATCTTTGCTCCTTCACAATCTGCAGATCCAGAAAATAGCACCTTTTTTTGCTTTAAAAAATAGTACTCTCGGCTAACTTAGTACTTATAGTTTATATTTTTAAAATTTAATCAAGAGACAGATCTCAATAAAACATATAATCAGCATAGAACCCACTCTACTCACTACTGTAAACTTACAGCAAGATTACATGTTAAAAACTATGCACTTATCTGTTCCTGTGCTGTGAGTTCATCCACACCCATTCCTTCAAGGTCAGATGTGAACTTGTCTATTACGTTTTCCTAGACACACTCCAATGTTCAGAGATACATGAAGTCAAACAGCAAAGGCAGTAACTGTGCAGATTCACTGATGTGTCACTTAGCAGTGTAGATTTCTTTCCCTCACTCCCTCACTGACCATGTGGTCGTTGCCTTTTATCTGTCTTCCTCCTTTTAAAAGTGCCATTGTTTTGATCTTTTATTTCCCCCAATGTTCCAAAGCAATGCAACGGCTTATAAAACAGTAATTTCTGCTCCTGGAATTCAACAAAATCATCTCCAATATGTGAAATACCTCAAAAAAGGAGCAGCTCTTACAGCCACAAATTTTTCCGGTCCTCCATCTTGGATTACCCAGAACACTAGTCAAACAGATCTCTTTCTGATTAATTTTTACAGTTAATAGACAAAAATGTAGAATGGAAATGAAAAAACGTACTTCTTCTTCATGCCACATAACTTCATTACTTCCAAATTGCTCATAACCGAGACTAGATTAAAATTTTATTCTTGGTGATTCAAGAATGATCTTGGGAGTTTGAGACCAATTAGGATCAACGTGTGACGTCCTCCTACTTTGGAAAAGGAACACTGCTAACACTCAATATATTGGTTTGTAAGCTAAGAATAAATGAAGTTTGGCTCCGAAGTGCAACCAGCACCCTGGTAACTAAACTATAACCTGTCTCAACACTTTGAAAACAGCAGGAGTGAAAAAAAAAATATCAGTAGGCTGTATAGAATGCAGAAATGTGATTTCAAACTGCTTTAGCTTGGTTGGTTTTAAGTGTCAATCTTTCTAGATTCCTAATTTCAGCATACTCTGCTTCTCTTTCGTCCCAGAAACAGCACCTCACTGTTTGACCCCTGAAGCTCCTGTCTTTCATTTGAGTATGACTTGTGTCATTGCTTCAACTTCATTCGAATAGCGAGCATTGATCTAATCTGAAAATGTGATGGGCTTTTACCTTCAGCAGCGTATTTGTACCTGATGAGGTTACTGTTATGTTAGCTCAATCTGACACTTGGTGGCCTTTGTTATGGCCTGTGATACAGCTCTACAATCTTCGAACTTACAGTCTGCAGATTGGTCTAATCCCCAATTCTGTTCTAAATAGTCTAATTCTGTTTCAACTTTTCCGTTGGCCATGTTTGTGCTGTGCCAGAATGAACGGTGCATTCTCTGTGAGGCTTTTAACTCAAGGCAGAATACTGCAGAGGCTGGAACAGACACCAAGAACGCTGGAGAAACTTGGCATGTCTAGCAGCATCTGTAATGAGAGAAACAGAGATAATTTTGTGTCAGGTATGACTCTTTTTTGGAACCGCACCCCAAGTCTCTCCAGCATTTTCTGGGTTTGTGCCTATGAGGCTGGATTTTGTGACATAATGGTGGTTCATTTTTAATCCAATTTATTCACTCTTAACCTTTCCCCTTAAGGCTACACCTTTCGCTCCAAAGCGTTTTCCTTTCCTCTTGGTGACGTTTGTTCTTCTTCAATCTCCTCCATGATTATTGACTCTTTTATCATCTTCCTTGATCCTCCATTCTTGATCACACTTCCATCCAGAACTACATGTCTGCCTTTGCCTTACATGCCTTGTTCAATTTTCCTGCTGTTTCTCTTTCCCCAGTGCACCGAACTAATGCATTGTATTCACCCCTAAATAAGTAGCTCCCACACTTCCTATTTCACTTTGCCCTTATCACGGTGATTCTCCCCTCTCTCCCAGTTTCCTCCCTCCAACCTTTTGAGTTGACCCTCCATTTGAGCTCAGTTCCGCTTGCTTGACTGGTCAGGTTTGCTGGTATCAGCCAGTGTGGCTATCTCACGTGGGCAGCCTTATTGACCTGGACAGGTTTCACCTCTTACATTGCATTTAATGACAACAAGCAATGTCCACACGACTGGGGCTTTTCATGAGCTGGGTGATCTAGTTAAAATTCATCCCTTACACTGTGAAGGTGTGCATAAATTAATGCTTTGGTTATGAAGAAGTACAATTAGTGAAGAACTTTGAAATCATAAGAGCTTGGTGGAAGAATTCTACCCTACCTGGTACACATCTTATATATGTATATATAAATAGATTTGTGAACACATGTAATTCCTATTTTGCCGAATAAGATTTCCACTATGAGCAAAGTTTCTGGGGTTGTGGTGTTAATGAGGATTCATGGAATGCAACACTTCTGATGGACAGCATGGTAGCTCAGTAGTTAGCACTGCTGCCTCACAGTGCCTAGGTTCAACTGTCTGTGTGGAGCTTGAACATTCTCCATGTGTCTGCATGAGTATCCTTCGGGTGCTCTGTTTCCTCCCACAAACCAAAGATGTGCAGGTTAGGATTAGCCATGCTAAATTGCCCATAGTGTTCAGGGATATTTAGTTACGTGCATTAGTCAGGGATAAATGTAGAGTAATAGGGTAAGGCAATGGGTCTGTGTGGGTTACTCTTTGGAGTGTCGGTGTGGACCTGTTGGGCCACATGGCCTGTTTCCACACTGTACAGATTGTATGATGCTGATCAGAGGATTTTGCTATTTAGTTTAAATTCCCTCACTGCCATGTTGGGATTTGAGTTCATGTCTCTAGGTCATAATGGTAAGATTCTTGATAGGGTAGATGAGCAAAGAAATCTCGGTGTCCATGTACATTGCCACCCAGGTTGATAGGGTTGTTAAGAAGGCATATGGTGTGTTAGCTTTTATTAGTAGAGGGACTGAATTTTGGAGCCATGAGGTTATGTTGCAGCTGTACAAATCTCTGGTGCGGCTGCACTTGGAGTATTGCATTTAGTTCTGGTCACTGCATTATACGAAGGATGTGGATGCTTTGGAAAGATTTCAGAGGAGATTTGCCAGGATGTTGCCTGGTATGGAGGGAAGGTCTTATGAGGAAAGACTGAGGGACTTGAGGCTGTTTTTGTTAGAGAAAAGAAGGTTGAGAGGTGACTTAATTGAGACATATAAGAGGTTTAGATAGGGTGGACAGTGAGAGCCCTTCTCCTCGAATAGTGATAGCTGGCACAAGGGACCATAACTTTAAATTGAGGGGTGATAGATATAGGACAAATGTCAGAGGCAGTTTCTTTATCAGAGAGTAGTAGGGGCGTGGAGCGCCCTGCCTGCAACAGTAGTTGACTGGCCAACTTTAAGGGCATTTAAATGGTCATTGGTTAAATATATGGATGAAAACGGAATAGTGTATGTTAGATGAGTTTCAGATTGGTTTCACAAGTAGGAGCAACATCAAGGGCTGAAGGGCCTGTACTGGGCTGTAATGTTCTATGTCTCTTAATTCCAGGTCGAGTAATGCAACCATAATGGTACTGCACTCAGACAATGATGGGAATGGAATTTTATTGGACTCTGAACAATGTGGGTATGGTGAGATTTTTCATAGAATCTGATGTGAAGCAATAAGGTCAATCTCAATGCTGAGAGCATCTCATTCTCTATTTTCTCCTTTTGATAGGTGGTTTAGTTAGTTTCTCACTAGGCAGCAATGAGTTGCCAGTTAAAAGGAATTATTGTTTGTTATGTCTTGTCAATGGCCCTGCTCACCTCATTAATATTCAGATCCCTATCTTACCAAACGTACTGAACAACCTCGAGATTGAGAAAACCCAACATGGAAACCAAGAGTGGATGCCTGGTGTATTCAGTTTGCCATCTCTCTCTGTGGCAAGAATTCTGTCAAAAGCCTGCTAGACACATAGGGAAAAAGCCTGATACATGAATTGGGCAGGGGTTTTGCTATGTCAGAAGACCATGTGGCAATCCCAACCCTCAAATTCCCACTGCTGTAAGGATAAGCCTGGTCTCCAGGAACAGTATTTCTGCTTCAGACAGTGCAGTGCAGACTAAGTAATGGCATTATACCTTATCATGGAACATCAAGAGCTACAGGCACAGCAATAACTGGATAATAAGAAAAAGACAATGAGTATAGACAAACTAAATTATGCAGATCTGTTATAGGTTATATTATGTGAATCTCACACATTATTAAAGTTACTAAAATTAGAAGTGGATATTGCACTTTTTAAACAAGTTTGAACTGACGAAAAGAACATTTAATTAAATATCATCTTCTTCTGTTGGATTCTACTCTATTAACCCTATTCAATATCATGGATGAATATGATTTGGCATTAACTATCATAAAATCGATCACTTGCAGTTAATCAGCTAAATGGCCTTAGCAAGCTACAGATTCTCTTTTCTGATTTATGCAACTCTATGGGTAATCACTTTTTGGGCTTTTACAAATCAAGTGCCAAATCAGCCATATCTTGCATTTATTTAACAGAAAACAAACCCAAAGTACTTAATAAAACAAAACTTCAGGAAAACAGATGCTCAGGCAAGTCAAAGGAGATTAGGAGATGGCCAAAGGCTTTGTTGAAGAGATGAATTCCGAAGAAGATTTTAAAATAAAATAAAGAACCTGCACTTATACTGTGTCCTTCATGTCTCCAGGACATCAAACTACTCCACAGCTAAGAAATTACTTCTGCAGTATGGTTAATGTGAGTAAGTGCAGCAGCCAATTTCCACACAGCTAGACTACAAACAGCAGTGAGCTAAATGACTTGATCATTTACGTTTGTAATGGGGATAAATGATGATGGAAGCACTGCCTGCTCTTCAAATAGCACTATGGCCAATGTTACACCCAGCTAAGCAGGGAAACAGAGATTTAGTTTAACATCTTATCCAAAAGTTAAGGCGTCTAATCATGCAACTTTTTTCTCAGTACTACCCTGATATTCCAACACAGATTACAGGCTCATATTTATAGATTTGGCCTTAAACACACAATCTTCTGACTATAACCAATGAGCACAGCAAACCCTAAAAGTGAAGGACAAGGTGGAGAAGTAGAACAATTCAGAGAGAGAATGTCACAGGAGAATATGATGGAAGGAACTCAAGAAGCTAAAATCAGAAATCCAGGAGGGAATATCAAAATTTTCAGAGATAAAATCCAATGAGGACATTGAGATACAAGGTTGAACTTGATAGCATGGGATGCCACGTCAGTGGGATCAGTTCTATTATTACAGCAGCTATCTCAACAGTAAGTTGGAAAACTTTGGCCATTTGTGGGATGTCTCCCCTGGTTTTCTGGGGACAAGCAACTATCGAGTTGATGTCACAGCAGTGGCCCCATCAGACACTGCCACCTTCCCCCAGGAGCTAGTTGCCAATGAAGGCCAACAGTGTAGCAATCTGAATAGTGCATGGTGCTCCCTGCTAAGACTATACATTGAAGAAGGGTAATACATTGAAGCATTCTGCCCACCCAAGCAAATAAGTGGGGTCTAGAGGCACTGGGATCAGTCAGGCAAGCCCCAGTGGTGGTGTGGCAGGGTATTGGTCAGACTAGGGGCTGGTTGCTCTTGCTGTTTCCAATGAGGAAATTCTCTGTGGACCAAAGAACACCCCGGCCTCATCAAACTCTGTTGTAGAGGCATCTGTCAATGACAGTTTGATAGGAATGACAATGACACAGTCTTTATGAAGTTGAAATCTGATCTTCACACTGGAGATATTGTTCATGATGTTATTTGGCAGTAACACTCTGCTAAATGGGATTGGTCTAGGATACACCTAGAAGCTCAAAATGGGGTGGGTGTCCATGAGGCTATATGGGTTATCATCTACATCAGAATTGAATTTCACCACAAGCTGTAACCTTATGGCCTGACATATGCCTCACCCTACTTTCATCATCAAGCTAGTTGACGTATGTCTCCTCTACCATCACCATCAAGCTGGAAGACCATAGTTCAATATGGGTTTAGATGACTGTGCAGGAGTAACAGTAAATACAGGCAAAAGTGAAGTTACAACACAGGATAAGGCAAAATTTAAATAGGGGCGCAATATGACAGTCAGAGCCAACTGATCCCATAATCAATGGATCACATCAAACTCTGAAGTCCAGCCACTTTCAGAAATGTTGTTAAATTAACAATATCACAAACTGTAAAGCTCCCAGTGAGGAGAGATAAACTAGCTCAATTTTTTTATTCAATTGCCCCCTTATTTGGTCACAAGGTTAATTTTTAAAAATTCCATTCAGTTGTGAATACTCTTTCTCACAGGCCAAAGAAATATAGCTTTAAAAAAAACCATGTTCACCAGGCTTTCAGTTAACAATTGATTGAGTTCATTAGTTACTAAACATGAGGAGTAGTAAGAATGTAACACACGTACACACCGAATAGAAACGAGAAATATCAAAAAAAAAGGCAAACTGTAAAAAGATATATGCATCAGTCTCTGGGTCATTCGAGATGAGTAGATAGTGGAATGTCGATAGCCTAACAGTCTATTTGAATTGGCTAAAATTATTTTGTCTATTTCTCTTTAAACTGCTCTGTTAACTTAATTCCAGCACTTAGAGCAAAGGAGTTCTTTATCTGCAAAGTAGGAGTGATCAGTGGATGTTTCAACAATTGTGACTTTAACAGAGAATGGGCACTCAAAACAAGGATAGTAAAATGAGCACCTTGACTCACTAAAACATATGAACACCTCAACCAACTAGCACATTGAAAGCAGGGCTGAAACTGGGTTTTAACCCCTGTCAGTCAATATCCCTGAAAGAGGAAAATGCAAATAAGTGTCTCACCAAAATGGCTATTTTTAACCATCATATTTACAGTGTGAGATACTCACATTAGATTAGAATTAATTTTGAAATGCATTTCTCCCTTTGAATCTTCTTTGAAACCTTCATATGTTCCTTGCAAAAAAGACATTAGAGTCAGATCAGAGGTTCTCTTTTTGGTTGTATCACATCTTTTAAAAACACATTGTTAATTAAAATCTCACCATGCTCATAGTTGATCCACATTGTGATGTATGGTCACAATAACACCTACCAGGACAAAGCAGACCACTTCATTGGCACCTACCTTCATTCCTTCCATTACCTGTGCATTGTGGTAGCAGAGTATTCATAATTTGTTTTTATTTTTCCTGTATTTCTAATTGTGGATGAAATAATAAAAAGGTTTTT
The DNA here is from genome assembly GCF_037043375.1 of Chiloscyllium plagiosum. Taxonomy (NCBI): domain Eukaryota; kingdom Metazoa; phylum Chordata; class Chondrichthyes; order Orectolobiformes; family Hemiscylliidae; genus Chiloscyllium; species Chiloscyllium plagiosum. The sequence goes on from NW_028270155.1 coordinate 43,982,764, forward strand.
TTTAGCAAAGAGATTGTTGTAGGATTGCTGCATATTTTGAAAGCCAGTAACCTGATATATATATATATATATATCGGAAGACCCTGCTGTTTATAAAGCTGCTTGAGAACCAGCAATTGCATTACAATTTCTGGTGTCAAGGGGTTGTACACAAATGGAGTTTTGATTAGCCGTGGGTAGCTAATTATCCTGGCATCCAATTATTAACGACAAAGGCCATCTGCCTACCTATAGCCATAGGATGGGTTTTCAGGTAACTGAACATCTTGGGACTGTAAATAAGATCAACAGAAGCCTTTAGACCATCATCAGCTTAGGAGCTCACTTTTTGGTTCTCTGCAGTAAGTTATTTTAAGCCTGAAGAAAACCTGAAGTTTGTCTTTCCTTCAGCAGTTCTAAAAGCTGTGTCTTTTAATTGATATACCAGTGACCTTTTACCAGTGAACCAGCCACTCTGTGCCTCTTGTAAACCAATGGAAGCATCCAGAGAAGGATGATTGACGAGCAACATTATGATCAGTGCAAGAATCACCTCAACATCCCTTGAGAACTGGAACTACTGAACCTCTTTCCCAGCTTTCCCCTCAGTCCATAAGCAAAGTTTTGTTCTATGTGTGTGTAAATGGGAATTTATAAAGGAATTACAGCTTTAATTAGAAGATGCAAATGCTAATGATTCATAATTGCTAACCTGTAGCTAGAGACTATTTGCCGACAATAAATAATAGTTACTGTTAAGTAGAGAACTTGTGTTTTCCATCAACTTGAGTTTGAAAATCAGGCAAATTGGGAAATCTTTGTGTATTTTTAAAAACCTTTAACTTTTGTTAATGGGGGTTGATTTCTGGTCTGCGACCCCAGTGAATAGTGACATTATCAACTAAAGTATGTATTGCCATAACCTGTCAAGGCTTTTTCTGAAGCAACCCCAAAAACCATGAACTCCACTATGTAGAAGAATAAGAGTAGCTGGTCCATTGAAACATAGCCATCCCAGTTGAGGAGTTGGAAACATATTGCCTTCCTTTGTCATTAAGTCAAAAGCCTGGAAACTTTAATCTAATAGCACTTTGGGAATAACTTCACCAGGTATTTAGGGATCAGCAATAAATACTAACCCTGCCAGTGATGGCTATATCATGTCATCAGTCAATAAAATAATCCATATCTTTGCTTTGAACAGAATGCTGACTGCGGATGTTGTGAATACCTATCTCAACTTAAGAAAATGGCTCTGTAGATTAATGAGTGGCAAAGGAGTAGATTTGGAGTGTTGAAGATTATCATAGAATCCCCATAGTGTGGAAGCAGGCCATTCGGCTCATCGAGCTCACACCAATCATCTGAAGAACATCTCCCCTAGACCCAGACCCAGACCCACCCCGTACTCTATCCCTTAATCCGACATGTCCCCTGTCTCATCCACCTCGCTTGCACATCTCTAGACACTATGGGCAATTTAACATGGCCAACCCACCTAACCTGCACATCTTTGGACTTCATGTCTTCAATCTTCCTTAATGTTGAATTAGAAGATATGATGAGTCTTAAGATTATATTATGAGCAGTTGATTGAACAAATGTGAAATCACATCTCCCCATTTTTCCTTGGGATGGCCTTTAATGTTTAAATGGATTGATAAGTGGATCCAGCTGTATTTACTGATCTGATAATCAACTACTTTCCAATCTTGGCAATAAATCAACTGGAGTTAAAAAAGCAATTGCATCTCTTTTTTAAAAAATAAATCCAAGTTGTAAAAGTCGAATTTTTGTTAAGTTAGTATTAACCATTTCCTGGCCCATTTCAGATGTTCAATGTTTTCAGTGGTATTCTTGAAATGTAAATTCCAGAAAAGTTAAATCACTATGTAACTATAAGTCCTTTTAAAGTGAAAGGAACCAAGTGAAGAGATTCACATTGTTTTGCAAATAGAAAGATGCCTGATTGCCAGTGTCACACTTCAACTGCTTATATACAGAGTGAATATGGTTCATGGAAGATGGTGTAATTTATTTTCATTAGGTTCTCAAGAGGCAGAAAAAACAACTTAAATTATAATGGTGTGATAGCTGAAGGCTAGGAGTCATTAAGGTTCATTTTCATTTCTGTCCTGAGGAGTGATGCAGATGGTATTATCTCAGCCCAAGGAAACAGTCGATAAAATCTAGGCCCATATATCTTGACATCTGAAGCAAACATGTGATGAGAGGTGCTTGTTGTAAGACTGACTTGTAATATGTTTATTTTCTAACTTCCATTTTAAGATATTGGACAGAATAGTTCCACTGTGGTAACTTAAATATTGCAGGCTCAGCCCATGTCAAACAAAATTTGTTGTTAGTCAACTCGATTTTGAAAGGGTAGTGGTTTTGTAAAATACATCTGAAGTTCCTTTTTTTTGTCATCTATGCTTTCTCCAATTATTCATGTTGCTTTGGTCAATGAAGAATCCTAGTGATGTTTCACTATACACTTATTTCAGTATTTCAGTAAGTCTGACAAAGGGAGTGCTAATGGTGATTTTAAAAAATAATGCAGATGTGAAAAAAGTGAAAAGGAGGGCAAAGCCAACAACACACACGGCAAGATGCCGCAGTGTGGGGATCGATGTTTGTGATCAAATCTTTTCTTTATCACCATTAGCACCTCTTTTTTTTTGTTCTTGGCGCTCACTCCTCCTTCTCCTTTGACAACTGCATAAAAATAGGCCATTTTCAGGCCCTTCCCATTTCTGAAGGAGAGTCATAGTGGACGCAAAGTGTTTTAACTCAGTTTTGCTTTCCACAGATGCTGCCAGACCCGTTGATCCCTCTGGCATTTTCTGTTTGTTTTTCTTTCAGATTTCCAGCATCCAGAGTATTTTTCTTTTACTTATTTAACATTGGTCAGCTTGGGACTGACTTTCTTTTCATAGAAGTTGAACAGGTGAAGTGAAGGAGTGAATGCATGAGTAAGTAGGTGGGTGAATGGGTTGGTGGGAAGATGAGTAGCTGTTTGAGTAGGTGAGTAAATGAGAAATAGGCAGCTGACTAAATGGATAGTTAAATCAGGGGTATAATTGTTTGGCAGGGAGGTAGTTTGATAACCAAGAGGTAATCTTGTTCACCCAGGGGTTTAGTCATGTTGGGGAAGTTGTGTCTGACCAAGCGTAGTCAGGGGGTCAGCAGGGTAGTTGGGATGGATTGAAAGAATACTTGGGTAGTTATGGTGACAAGGATGGGGAGAAGGCAGAATAATTCAGAGGCTGAGGTGATAATCAGAGGTTGGAAGATAGTCAATGGTCAAGGGGGTGGGAGGCTAGTTATATGATTTGATTGAGTTGGAGGACAGTTGCGTAGTTTTCAGTGTTGGTTGGGATTTTGAAAGTGATTGGGCATCTGTTTTGAAGTTACCAGAGTGTTACGTTAGTTTTTAATCTGGGGTAACTAACCAGGTACAGAGACATTTGTGGAAAATCTCAGCTAGCAGTAGAATTGCTCATTAGAGCTTGAAACATTCTAAGCAATTCCATGATTTGGAGATTCCGGTGTTGGACTGGGGTGTACAAAGTTAAAAATCGCACAACACTAGGTTATAGTCCAACATGTTTATTTGGAAGCACTAGCTTTCAAAGCACTGCTCCTACATCTCAACCACAACCTCTTATAGCTAGTACTTCTAAATAAACCTGTTGGACTATAACCTAGTGTTGTGTGATTTTTAACTTTGAGCAACTCCAAAATAGATCCAGCCAGAAGGGTGTTTACAGGCTCTTGGTGTGCATGTTTGCTTATTGTCCTGTCTCTGATGATTAAAGACAATAAGATTTGAGACTTTTTAAGGAATATGTTTTCTTCCTGCCAAAAGGTACTGCTCATACATCTCTGCATTAATGTGTCCTTAGCAGGGAGTTTTAAGAGATGGAGGTTAGGCATTTGTCTACCCTCCCCCACCCAAAACATTTATGAATTGGTATGCTCTCCAGCGGAATTTGCTTTGATTTGAGTACTCAAATGTTGAAAAGTAAATTTAAAGTAAAATCTTTGACAAGTACTACTTTATGGTTTATTTGGTCATGGAGAAATAATCCCCAACAATTGACAAATAACATTTGTTTTTATTAACATTGTATATTTATGCTTGACCATCTCAAACATTTTCATTGATAATTATTTCACAAAGTTAATCCTAATCAAAATATCTGACTCCACGAAGCAATTTCAGGAAGAGTAATTAAAATGAATAGTCAATTTTGCTCCCATTCCAATGTGTGTTACTTATTATGCACATTGCTGGAAACTACTAAAGCATGCTTACATTCCTACTGCAGATGTATTATGAACCTTTACAGTTTATGTAATCTCTCTATAGTGATCTATCTGATATTAGATGATGATCAGGTGAAAGCTACAGGCAATTTTTCTATATATGGAAAAGTTTATGACTGGTTTGATGTGATTGGTAAGGTTGCAATAAAATCTATGCATTGTACTCTCAATGTAGTACTTGGGGAAAAATACCATTGAAAATATAAGCATGTAACATATGATTAATGAATGAGTTGTGCAATAAGACTTACTTGACAAGACTTTACCTCTAAATAACAGCAAAGATTACAGCATTGATGCTCATATTTCTGAAATTTATGTGGATAATATGTAATTCAAGTTCAGACCTTAAAAATTCTTAATGGGCTAACATTTGTTGTGTTATGATCATAAGTGAAAATATTTTTAATGATATCTTTGATCTTGTTTCCTTTTATAACTGGAACCATAAACTGTTTTTGCTTGATGATGCTGCTGATTTGATATTCTTGCATTCGAATTCCCGGGTGCTGTTAATCTTTCCCTGTGATTGCATTGTTTTAAACAATTTGGCAGGTATGTAAACAATCTAAAAACTCAAAATGGGTGATGTTAGGAACCCCTTTCTGGAAACATTTTGTTAAAAATCCCATGATGATATTTCTCATTCAGAAAGATGCACTGCCCTTATGAATCAAATTTAAAAAAAAAATAAACTATGCAGCTTTATCAGATGTTTGAAGAAGTAAACCCCAAATGATTTCACAGCTTAACTAAAATGGTCTGAAGTTCCATTTCCAGACTCGATACATGCATAGCTAGACATCTGGCACATTGAGCAAGCATGATTTTTGTTTAAATTCCCTTATTGTCCTAAAACAGTACCAGTTTCTACATGCTGTGAAGGTATAGTAAGAAAAATGCCCAAACATGTGCAGTCTGGCAAGTTTACTGTTTAAACGCATCAACATTAATTGATACCTGAAAATGGTGAAAAATAGCAAGTCCATCTATACATATAAAGGGAAAGAAAATGTGGGATATCATCTTGAATATAGACCCAGCTTGAGAATATTAATTTCTGACAACAAGGTCTCCATCTGGCATGTTAACAAGGAAAACTGAAAAGCCTTCAATTTTGATTTGTATTGGAATCCACTTGGTGATGTGTTGAGGTGCTAACCTCCGAAGTTTATAACATTAGGGTGTATCTCAGCTTGCTCCCTGTGCTGCTATAGCTAGCTTTGAAATGATCCCACCAGTGAACAAATCAGTTCCAAAATTTGAAAAAATGTATATTTAGAGAGCATTGAAGTTGTGAATCATTACTTTTGGAAAATTACTCTTTGTTGACTTTTTGTTGCGTTGCAAAATTACCTGCATTTACTCTCATCAGTATTCCAGCTTATTTTGCGCAACTAACACAATATTTTCCAGAATAATATTAAGTTGTTAAGTAGATGAGTTATTTATACTGAGAATATAAACAATTCTATGAACCACTGAGTCTCTTATGATGAACTAATTGTTTATATTCTCATTATGAATAACTCATCTATTTAGCAACTTCAGTTTTAATGTTATTCTGGAAAATATTATTGTTACTTGGGTAAAATAAACAGGATTGCTGATTAGGTCAAATTCAGGTGATTTACAAAGCAACAGTTAACAAATAATAATTTTATCCTTAATCCTGCACTTTGATCTATGGGAAACATTTTGTGCTGGCATTTCTCAGGCTGTATTCAAACCTGGAGAATTGTCCCTCTATTAGCCTTAGCCATCCTATTAATGTAACAGAAAGAAAATGGGTTTGATTCCAGAATGTAAGTAATGAAGAAAGGTGGTTTTATACTCATTCATACATAGGAACTGTAATGTGAACAATCTCAGTTGCTCAAGAAATGCTAGTCATTCCCTGTGTTCTTGAATTTTAAAAATGATCTGTAAAGTTGGAGGCAAGTAACAGATTTGGACACTTTGCTGAAAAGTTCAACCAGAACCATAAGAGTAATTCCCCCCTTTTTCCCATCTCCGATTACACAAATCAAAATTAAACCATGATTCAGCATCTCCGAGGTAAATAAACCAATAGGTGAAGGGTAGGGAGCTGCACGAAAATTAATATAACTGCTAGTAGGACACTATTAAAACTAGGAAGTGCAGATAATTGTAATTGAGTAAATGCGTTGATTTTAGTAATAAACCATAATAAAAAATATCTGCTTAATGGCCAGCTAAGAGGCAAACGAGAAACAACTCTCATTTTAATACCCCTGCTGTGCATCATGGGAAGCCAATAATTCATCCTCTAATTAGTCTCCCTTCTGTTGCTGTTGGCTAAAGGACAGGCAAAAAGGTATCCGCTTCATTACAATCTTGCCTCAGTAATCTTTAAATGTCTTTTCTCACTGCAGGGTGAAAGCACTAAACAGGGACAGAGAGAATGAGCAATTAAAGAGGGTCTGCTGGCATTGCGAATGTGGCTGTACTTTTGTAGCCTAATGAGAAAGCCACAAATCAGAAGACTGGTAGATGGAACAGCTGTGACTCTGCAGGAATTTCCTCACTCTCTTCTTATTTCAGTTCTCGGCTCTACATCATCAAATAGAGAGGGAAGAAAAGAAAGAGTAAGTCCTCCCACTGCTACATGAAGTCTGTGTTTCAATTATAACAACCTATTACAATTGATATCTTCTTTTCAGAATGGAACATTTAATTAAATAATCCCAAGGTCATGTTGCTGGTCTTTTAATCACATATTTGAATGGCAGCACCTACAGTTCAAATTTTGCTTCACAAAAATAGATTAAGGCATTATGAGGGGATTGTTAGAAAATCTATTGTGTTTACATTTTTTACTCTAATGTAGGGAAAAAAAGCAGAGAACATAGAATCACATAATTTGACAGTGCAGAAGGAGGCCATTTGGCCCATTGTGTCAGTAGCAGCTCCTGAAAGAGCTACCCAGCTAGTCCCATTCTTCAGCTCTATCTCCATAGCCCTCCAAAGTTATCACTTTCAAAAATATATCCAGCCCTCTTCTGAAGCCTGATATGGAATCCGCATCCACCACTTTCCCAGGCACCACATTTCAAATTCTGATCATTCTGCAATAACATGTGTTTCGTCAGCCCAAATTGGAGGTACTGTGATTGACGAATTGCGGACATTGTTTGGATAATGCAAACTTTCTACTGAGCGGGTTTGGGATTTTCCATTAGCAATCTTCTACAGCGCGATTTTCAACAGTGGTTTTCCATAACACGATTTTCCATAGTGCGAGGTTGCAGGGAATCACAACCATCATATTATAGCAGAATGACTTGTTCCAACAACTCTCTGAGTAAAGAGGTTTTTCCTTCTAGCTCTCTTGCTAACAAGTTTGAAATTGTGACCCTGATTTACTAACTTACCGACTAGTGAAAGACGAATATCCTTCTTTACCCTGGCAAATTGTTTATGGTTTTGAACACCTCATTAAGGTCACCTCGTAATCCTTTCTGCTCCAAGGAGAATATGTCCAGTTTCTCAAATATTTCCTTGCATCTAAAATACCTCATTCCTAGTATCACTCTAGTAAATCTCCTTTGTACTCCCTCCGGGGCTTTCATAGCCTTACTTTAAAAAATAAGGTGCCTACAAATGAACACAATTCTCCAAATGTGGTCTAACCAATGATTTGTAGAGGTATAGCATCATTTCCTTGCTTGTCCTAAGTATATTCCCTCTTTGAAATTTTCCATGAAACCTATGTTCTAGTTTTAAAAAACTTGCTTTACAAACTCAAATTCTGTCATGTATATTTACAAAGAAAAACATGCATGTGCTTCCTGATTGCACTACTTGACAGGATGCAGAGATGGGCTGAGAGGTGGCAGATGGAGTTCAATCTGGATAAATGCGAGGTGATGCATTTTGGAAGGTCGAATTTGAAAGCTGAGTACAGGGTTAAGGATAGGATTCTTGGTAGTGTGGAGGAACAGAGGAATCTGGTGTGCAGGTACATAGATCCCTTAAAATGGCCACCCAAGTGGACAGGATTGTTAAGAAAGCATATGTGTTTTGGCTTTCATTAACAGGGGGATTGAGTTTAAGAGTCGTGAGATCTTGTTGCAGTTCTATAAAACTTTGGTTAGACTGCACTTGGAATACTGTGTCCTGTTCTGGTTGCCCTATTATAGGAAAGATGTGGATGCTTTGGAGAGGGTTCAGAGGAGGTTTACCAGGATGCTGCCTGGGCTGGAGGGCTTATCTTATGAAGAGAGATTGACTGAGCTCTGACTTTTTTCATTGGAGAAAAGGAGGAGGAGAGGGGACCTAATTGAGGTATACAAGATAATGAGAGGCATAGATAGAGTCGATAACCAGAGACTATTTCCCAGGGCAGAAATGGCTAACACGAGGGGTCATAGTTTTAAGCTAGTTGGAGGAAAGTATAGAGGGGATGTCAGAGGCGGGTTCTTTACATAGAGTTGTGAGAGCATGGAATGCGTTGCCAGCAGCAGTTGTGGAAGCAAGGTCATTGGGGACATTTAAGAGACTACTGGACATGCAAATGGTCACAGAAATTTGAGGGCCTACATGAGGATCAATGGTCGGCACAACATCGTGGGCTGAAGGGCCTGTTCTGTGTTGTACTGTTCTATGTTCACTTATGCTATTCTCTTGTCACAAACTCTATGTCAATATTTTATGATAATGGATCCTAATGCCTACATTTGGCTGAGTTTTGCCTGTATAAATGTGTCACAATGGAAATTGCTCTGGACTGATTCACTGAATGGTTTTTGTCAACATGACGAGCTGCCCCCTCAATTTTATTTTTTCTCCACTGAGAATTTTCCTTTTATGTAAAATTGTTGTTAATTCTCAAATTTTCAAAATTCATCTTTTCTTTAGCTTTTATTTTTGGGCTTTCAAAGTTTGACTTTTCTTTCCCATTCCCTTTTCTCTTTCACACTTCACCTTTCATTCACCACTTCCTCTTGGCTTGTCCTTCCACTTTCCCTCATTCATCTATCTTATTTATCCTCTCTATCTTCCTTGTCCCCTTTGGTAAACTGGGGATGGAGTAGGGCATCTGACCCGGAGCTCGTCCGCTCTTCTTTTTATTTCTATTTTTCTTTTGCTTCTATCATTTTTTTCTCTTTTGTTTTATTTTACTTACTTCTTGGTGAAGAGCTCAGTCATGGCAATGGCAGCGAGCAGGCCCAGCAGCACTGACCCTGGAAGGCCCTGCAGCGCAGACTCATGTAGGCCCAGCACTGTGAGCTCAGGTAGGCCCGGCAGATTCAGGTAGACCCCAGCACCATGGACTCATGTAGGCTCAGCAGCACAGGCTTGAGTGGGCACATCAACGTAGGCTTGAATAGGCTCAACAGCATGGACTTGGGTAGATCCAGCAACACAGACTCAGGTAGGTCAAACAGTGCAGACTCTGGTAGGCCCAGCACCGCGTACGCAGGTAGGCCCACCAGCGCAGACTCGAGTTGGCCCAGCAGTGCAGACTCACGTCGGCCCAGCAGCGTGGACTCAGGTAGACCCAGCAGCATGGACTCGAGTGGGCCCAGCAGCACAGACACAGGTCAATCGATAGCGCAGACTCAGGTAGGCCCAGCAGCTCAGACTCAGGTAGGCCCAGCAGCATGGACTCAGGTAGGCCCAGCAGCATTGACTCGAGTGGGCCCAGCAGTGCAGGCTCACGGCAGCGATGTCGGAGGTGAGTTTGGGTTTCCAGCAGCTTCTGCATCTTTGAGGGGATCCTCATTCCAACTCATGGCTGCTGTGGTAGAGGCAAGTTTGGGTTCCAAATGGCATCTGCATCCAATGCAGATTCAAGGAGGTAGTGGTGGAGGCAGGTTTAGGCCCAGTACAAGACTCTATGGCACTAGCAATGGCAATGTTGGCAAGGTGGGCCCAAAGCATGGCAACGGTGGAGTCAAGTTTGGGCTGGTTTAGTACCGGTGGCATGTATAATGGCGAGGCCTGGTGATGACTCATAATGGCAGGGTGTCAGAGCAGGTGAGAGTACCTAAGAGTGGGCAACCTTCGTTCCAGTGGCAGTGGCACAGTGAAGGGGACTCGTGCCTGGTCACCAGGCCCAAGATCCATGGCACAGCAATTGACAAGGAGGACTATAAAGTTGGACAGTTTTTATTTACTTTTTCATTTTTCTGCCTTTATATTCTACGTTTTGGTTTGTTTCTCTGAGATTTAAGATGGGACCAGTGAGTGGCGATACTGTTCAACACTTTTTGCTGTTTTTTTGTAAGAAGATACACGTGACAATAAATAAATCAAATTGCTCCTCTCGCCTCCTATTCCCTCGCCCACTTCTACTCACCTTCCTGCCAGCTTCCCCTCTCACTTTCTACTTCCCTTTCCACAAGCTGTCTCTTCCTCCTGCACCTCAATCCCTGCTTCACCCTGCTATCAATCCCCTTCTATCATCCTACTTCACGAAACAATTTTTATGAATAGTTGTTTTAGGGTCCAAAGTTCTTAACTGAGGAAGCAATGGCTCTTTAACTACTTCAGGAGGTGATGGTATCGATGGTAGAATAGCAGTATGCCTAGTCAAAAAAAATGTTTTCAGGAAACAGGAGGAGTGCAAATGTGGATAAATTGAGGGAAGGAGCCATACCATTGAGTAAGCAGATCTAGTGGGATCCAGAAGCCAGGCCAAAACATTTGACTGGTTGTTCTACTAGCCTCTGTATTTCTATGACCAGTTTTTGAACTTCCAAACCCTCCCTAATGACTTTAGGGATATTTAACACAAAGGGGTCCTCAGTCATCCCTGTTGCTGGAAGTTGGGAGAATACAATGTATTTTTCTTATTTGCATCCATCATAATGCTGCTGCTTAATTGCAAATTCAGAGGTTTCTGGGGTCAAGTTCCATTCACTGGATCTGAGCGCAGAAATCAAAGCTGATAAAATATATGTAGTACTGAGGGAGTGCTGCATTACTGGGGATGACATCTTTCAGAAGACACTGTAAACCAGGGTCCTGCCTGCTCTCACAGCTGAATGTGAAGGATACAGTCGCACTATTTCAAAGAAGAAGTTATCCTGTAGAGGCAGATACGTTTCCCTCATTCAACATTCAAAGAAACATCCGGAATATTGAGTCATGATCAGTTTGCTGGTTGTGGGAGGGTTGGTGCAATTCCAACATTTCAAACTGCTAGTATCCATTAAAAGTACTTAATTGGTCACTTCTGTGGACTATAATAATCACTATAAAAAAGCAAGTCTCTTTTCTTTCTAATCTAGCACCTCTTTCAAATAATACAAGCATGGATCACTGCCTGATAATGAAGTGGACATTCTATTGTTGCTTATGGTCAGCAGCAATGAGAACATTGAAAGTGGTGCTGTTGTGTGTAAAAACACTAATGGTCACATCACCATCAATAACATCCTGGACTTTAAAACAAATTGCAATGTTCTGACTCAACTGCCAATTTCTACAGCGAATGTAAAAAGGCTGAAGGTGAACAATGCATCAGCAATCTGTTGATATATTCGTGTGCTTGAGTTTGATTCACAATGAATTGAAGTAATTTGGAGGAAACCAGGGATATAACCGTTAACTCCACAGACATTGGCAGTAATGCTCCACCTGTTCAAACTGTCTTTATTTTCTTTGTTCACAGGATTCACACACTATGGTTGTCACTGGCTAGGTCAGCATTTATTGCTCAATCCTAATTGACCTCGAGAAGATGGTGATGGCTTTAAGATGCCTTCTTAAACTGCTGCAGTTCATGTGCTGTAGGTAGACCCACAATGCTGGTAGCAATAAGTTCCAACATTTTGAATCAGATACGTCGAAGCAACAGCGACATATTTCAAAGTCAGGATGGGTTATGGAATGGAGGGGAACTTGCAAATGGCGGCATTCTCATACATCTACTGCCCTTGTGTGGATAGCAGAGTTTGTGGGTTTGGAAAGTGCTGTTTAAAGAACCTTGGTGAGTTGCTGCAACCAGTGTAGAATTAAAATAAAGTCATGTGATGTGGGTGCTGCTGAGGGCAGTCATGTGTCACCCAAATTGCTGAGGGACTGGAGTCACGTAGGCTAGAGCATGTAAAGATGGTAGATTTCCTTCCCTAAAGGATATTAGTGAACCAGATGGGTTTTACGACAATTTACAGTGGTTATATGGTTGCCATTAAGTCAGTGTTTGATTCCAGATTTTTATTGAATTCAAATTTCAGCATCTGCTTTGGTGGGATTTAACCCCATGTCACAACAATATTAGTTGAAACTTTATTGCTGGAACAGCACAGCAGGTCAGGCAGCATCCAGGGAACAGGAGATTCGACGTTTCGGGCACAGGCCCTTCTTCAGGAATGAGCAGAGAGTGTTCAGCAGGAGAAGATAAAAGGTAGGGAGGAGGGACTTGGAGGAGGGGAGTTGGAAATGTGATAGGTGGAAAGAGGTCAAGGTGAGGGTGATAGGTCGGAGTAGGATGGAGGCGGAGAGGTCAAGAAGAAGACTGCAGGTCAGGAAGGCGGTGCCGGGCTGGAGGGATCCGGCTGAGACAAGGTGGGGGGAGGGGGGATGAAGAAACTGGTGAAGTCCAAGTTCATCCCCTGCGGTTGGAGGGTTCCCAGTCGGAAGATAAGACGCTCTTCCTCCGACCGTCGGGTTGTTGTGGTTTGGCGGTGGATGAGTCCAATGACCTGCATATCCTCGGTGGAGTGGGAGGGGGAGTTGAAATGCTGTGCCACAGGTTGGTTGGGTTGGTTCGTCCGGGTGGCCCAGAGGTGCTCTCTGAATCGCTCCGCAAGTAGGCGGCCTGTCTCCCCAATATAGAGGAGGCCACACCGGCTGCAGCGGATGCAGTAGATGATGTGGGTGGAGGTGCAGGTGAATCTGTGGCGGATATGGAAGTTTCCCTTGGGGCCTTGGAGAGAAGTGAGGGGGGAGGTGTGGGCGCAAGTGTTGCACCTCCTGCGGTTGCAAGGGAAGGTGCCGGGAGTGGTGGTTGGGTCGGTGGGGGGTGTGGATCTGACAAGGGAGTCGCGGAGGGAGTGGTCTCTACGGAAAGCTGATAGGGGAGGGGAGGGAAATATATCCTTGGTGCTGGGGTCTGTTTGGAGGTGGCGGAAGTGACGGCGGATGATGCGCTGTACATGGAGATTGGTGGGGTGGTAGGTGAGGACCAGTGGGGTTCTGTCCTGGTGGCGGTTGGAGGGGCGGGGCTCAAGGGCGGAGGAGCGGGAAGTGGAGGAGATGCGGTGGAGGGCACTGTCGACCACGTCGGGGGGGAAATTGCGGTCCTTGAAGAAGGAGGCCATCTGTGTAGGTGAGGACCCCACTGGTCCTCACCTACCACCCCACCAATCTCCATGTACAGCGCATCATCCGCCGTCACTTCCGCCACCTCCAAACAGACCCCAGCACCAAGGATATATTTCCCTCCCCTCCCCTATCAGCTTTCCGTAGAGACCACTCCCTCCGCGACTCCCTTGTCAGATCCACACCCCCCACCGACCCAACCACCACTCCCGGCACCTTCCCTTGCAACCGCAGGAGGTGCAACACTTGCGCCCACACCTCCCCCCTCACTTCTCTCCAAGGCCCCAAGGGAAACTTCCATATCCGCCACAGATTCACCTGCACCTCCACCCACATCATCTACTGCATCCGCTGCAGCCGGTGTGGCCTCCTCTATATTGGGGAGACAGGCCGCCTACTTGCGGAGCGATTCAGAGAGCACCTCTGGGCCACCCGGACGAACCAACCCAACCAACCTGTGGCACAGCATTTCAACTCCCCCTCCCATTCCACCGAGGATATGCAGGTCATTGGACTCATCCACCGCCAAACCACAACAACCCGACGGTCGGAGGAGGAGCGTCTTATCTTCCGACTGGGAACCCTCCAACCGCAGGGGATGAACTTGGACTTCACCAGTTTCTTCATCCCCCCTCCCCCCACCTTGTCTCAGCCGGATCCCTCCAGCCCGGCACCGCCTTCCTGACCTGCAGTCTTCTTCTTGACCTCTCCGCCTCCATCCTACTCCGACCTATCACCCTCACCTTGACCTCTTTCCACCTATCACATTTCCAACTCCCCTCCTCCAAGTCCCTCCTCCCTACCTTTTATCTTCTCCTGCTGAACACTCTCTGCTCATTCCTGAAGAAGGGCCTGTGCCCGAAACGTCGAATCTCCTGTTCCCTGGGTGCTGCCTGACCTGCTGTGCTGTTCCAGCAATAAAGTTTCAACTTTGATCTCCAGCATCTGCAGACCTCACTTTCTCCTCACAACAATATTAGCCAGGGGTTCTGAATGATTAATTCAGTGACATTATCACTACACACATACCTCCCCAATATTGTTTGTTAAAAGAGTATTTCAGGCTTGCAATATTTTTGTGACATTTGTATTGCTCTCATTCTGTTAGCAGTCAATATATTTCAAAATGATTTCTGTAATTATTGTCGTTTCCTGTCTCTTCACAAAAGCTGTACACGTAGTCTTAAAGAGTCACTTAAGTAGATTTCTATTGTTATATTTGAAAATTAAACATTGTCTAGTCTGAGGGTAGGAAGGAAAATCTGGAGAAGAGAATCAAAGACTAATAGTGGAACACATCTGTTTTTTCCTTCCGTTGAAGTTAATGCAAATTTCCGGAAGGAGAAGATGATGCTCCCTGCCAGATTTTCTTTCTGCTCTGCCCAGAATATTCTTAACATTTGGGTGGTAAAGATAAAAATCTAGCTCTATACAGTTTGTTCAGAAGCTTGTAATACAAAAGCTCAGGAATTTCCTCAGACCTGCTCCCAATCCTTCTTTGTGGCCTCAACAAAAATACAACACAAAACTTGTGTGTGGCTGTGAATGAATCAGCTCCCTCGAAATTCTTGGCCTTTTTCGTCTATAAGACCATGGAATGATGGATTTATTTTAAAATTGCTTCTTTGTCTTTGCCTGAATTGCCTGTGACGGATTGCCTTGAAGTGCTTTGTGTGAATCAGTTGACATCTCACACCTCCAAAACCTATTTCTAAAACATATATTGATGTAACAACGTGCAGGCAAGTGTAAATAAGGCAGATGGCCTTGAGTGCAAAATAAATATCCATTACCTATTGCAGTCAGCATGTTCTTTCATTTTTTTGGATTGGTTTGACTATGATCAGCCTCACACCACAATGTTTCACAGAGAGCTGCTATGAATTATTTTGTATCTATTGCTGTTGCACCTTAAACTCATTTTCAGAGGACTCTTTATTTCAGCATTCTGCACAGAATTGTAAAATCAAGTCTGCCACGAAAACATACAACACTAGAATTAGGCTCAAAGTCATAGATTATAGTTTTTAAAATGCACATTATGATTTAGGGAGATTAATTTTTCCCATTTCAATGTCAATTATTATACAAAAGAAAATACAAGCAACTCAAACCAAATAAATCCTGATCAACAAAAACATGAAAATGCTTTCTTTAATTCTTCCTGCTAAATTGATCAGACTAGAATATAATGTATCCAAAGAGTTTTCAAAATATCTGAGTTTAAGGACTGAATTTTCAAGTAAAATGGGCAGGGTGGGGCATTCAATGATTTTTTGATCCTGATAGCATTTTTAATAAAGCATTGAGTGTAAGATTTTAGCAAGAAGCCCATAGCTGACTGTCTAGAAGCAAAGAGATTGAGAAAGCTGCAGTGGTTAAATGGGTGCAGCAACTGCAGTTATTACAATCGTAACACAGTAATCAGCTGGGGAGCAATGATAGCACAAAGTGTAAGCTCTGCAATGGCTAACCTCCCAAGACTCTCAGATGTTCCAGTGGAAGTAATGCTGACAGTCATATGAACAAGAAATCAAAGTTTCTTTGTCAACCAAGGAATCAATCTTCACATTAAGAATGTATAAGCTACCTGATGGGAGATTTGTCAGTGCCAAATCTATCCCTCGTAAATAACTGTTCGGTCCCAGAAACATTTTAATGATCTCAACAAGTTGGCTCAGGTAACCAAAATACTGCAGACAGTAAAGATGTAAAACACAAAAAGATGCTGGAAATCCTCAGCAGGTCAGGCAGCATCTGTGTGGAGAGATAAATAAATGTTGGTATTTGTCCATTTTGCCAGAGTGGCGAGGAGAGAAGGAGGAGTGAAGTGAGGGCTGCCGGGAAGGGTGAGTTTTCTCGCATGAGAAGGGACTTACCTTGGGAGTCGGGCCTCCATTTTGCCAGAGTGGCGAGGAGAGAGGAAGGAGTGAAGCTGCCGGGAAGGTAAGGGCTTAATTTATATTTGGGCAGTGGCTAAACCCAAGATACTACATGTGTAGTATCTCCCTCCCACCCACACCCCCCCCCCCCCCAACCAGAAGAAAAAGACCCTGTAAGGTAAGGCTTTTATTTCTTATCTTTCTTTTTCATTTATTTAAGTGCATTGTTTGGTTTTAGCTAGTTCATATAAAGCTAAGTCTGCAATGGCAGGGGACCTCAGACCCGTGGCATGTGACTCTTGCTTGATGTGGGAGCTTAGGAACATGTCTGACGTCCCTGACTCTTACACTTGCATGAAGTGTGTCCAGCTGCAGCTGTTGTTTGACAGCATGACGGCTCTGGAGCCATGGATGGACTCACTGTGGAGCATCCGCGATGCTGAGGAGGTCGTGGATAGCACGTTTAGTGAACTGGTCACACCACAGGTTAGGATTGCTGAGGGAGACAGTGAATGGGTGACCAAAAGACAGAAAAAGAGTAGGAAGGCAGTGCAGGTATCCCCTGCGGTCATCTCCCTTCAAAACGGGTATAACATTTTAGATACTGTTGGGGGAGATGGCTCACCAGGGGAAGGCAGCAGTTGTCAAGATCATGGCACCGTGCTGTTCAGAAGGACAGGAAAAAGACTCGTAGGGCCATAGTCATAGGGGATTCTATTGTGAGGGGAGTAAATAGGCAGTTCTGTGGCCGAAAACGGGACTCCTGGATGATATGTTGCCTTCCAGGTGCTCGGGTCAGGGATGTCACTGATCGGCTTCAGAGCATTCTAAAAGGGGAGGGTGAACAGCCGTTATCTTGGCGCATATAGGCACCACCGATATAAGTAGAAAGCGAGATGAGGTCCTGAAAGAAGAATTCAGGGAGCTAGGAGAGAAGTTAAAGGGGAGGACCTGAAAGGTGGTGATCTCGGGATTACTATTAGTGTTACGTGCTAGCCAGTGTAGAAATGAAAAAAATAGTCAGGATGAACACGTGGCTTGAGAGATGGTGTAGGAGGGAGGGGTTCAGATTTGTTGGACATTGGGACCGGTTCTGGGGAAGGTGAGACTATTACAAAAGGGACAGTCTCCATCTGAACCAGACCGGAACCAATGTCCTTGGGGGAGTTTTTGCTACTGCTTTTGGGGAGGTTTTAAACTAATGTGGCAGGGGTCTGGGAACCAGAAGTGAAAACAAGTAGGCAGTGAGGTAGAGACTGGAGACTGTAAGAATTATGAAGATAGCACTAATAAAGGGAAGAATAGGCAGAGAGCAGGTGAGCGCAAAAGAGCTGGTGGCCTGAAATGCATCTACTTTAATGCAAGGAGTATAGTGTGTAAGGCCGATGAACTTAGGGCTTGGATTGGTGCCTGGGAGTATGACATTGTTGCCATCACAGAGACTTGGTTGAAGGAAGGGCATGATGATTGGCAACTGAATGTTCCAGGATATAGGACACTTCAGACAGGACAGGGAGGGAAGTGAAAGAGGGGGTGGAGTTGCATTGCTGGTCAGGGACGATATCACGGCTGTGCTAAAGGAGGACACTATGGCGGTCTTGGGTAGTGAGGCATTATGGGTAGAGCTGAGAAATAAAAGGGTGCAGTTACATTGTTGGGGCTGTATTACAGTGAGCGTGAGGTAGAAGAACAAATAGGTAAACAGATTATGAACAGATGTAGAGGCAATAGGTGATGAGAGATTTTAATTTTCCCAATATTGACTAGGGTACGCTTAGCCTCAGAGGTCTGGATGGAGTAGAATTTGTAAGAAGTGCCCAGGAGAGTTTTCTAGAGCAGTATGTCAATAGTCCGATGAGGGAAGGGGCCATACTGGACCTGGTGCTGGGGAATGAGCCAGGACAAGTGGTAGAAGTTGCGATGGGGGATTTCTTTGGGAACAGTGACCACACTTCTGTAAGTTTTATAATACTCGTAGATAAAGAAGAGAGTGGTCCTAAGGGAAGAGTGCTAAACTGGGCCAAGGCCAATAATATCAAAATTAGGCAGGAGCTGGGAAATGTGGATTGGACACAGCTATTTGAAGGGAAGTCCATGTTTGATATGTGGGAGGCTTTCAAAGATAGGCTAACGATAGTGCAGGTTAGGCATGTCCCGTTGAAGGCAAAGGATAGGAAAGGCAAGATTTGTGAACCATGGATGATAGGAGAAATTGTACGACTAGCCAAGAGGAAAAGGGAAGCGTACATAAGGTCTTGGCAGCTAAGAACAGAATGGGCTCTGGAGGAATATCAGAAGAGTAGGACAAGTCTTAAACAAGGAATCAAGCGGGCTAAAAGGAGTCATGAAATAGCTTTAGCGAGCAGAATTAAGGGATACAGATGCTTAGGAATTGGGCGACAGGTTTAGACAGTACATTTGGATCGGCTCAGGCTTGGAGGGCCGAAGGGCCTGTTCCTGGGCTGTAAAGTTTCTTTGTTCTTTTGTTCTTTGTCCAGTATAAATGTTGGTTTTCTCTTGTATTGTTATTATTGCAAATTGTTCTGATGAGTACAAGATGTAAAGCTTTAATAAAATGTATATTTCCTTCAGGAAATATATAATTGTGGGAAACTTTCAACCATGTCCACAGCCTTATAAAAATGTTTAATTTATTGGCCTAACAGGCGTTAATTGCCTACTACCAACTGACCACCCCCAATCCAGCTCTTTTTAAATTACATTCCAAAACTGTCAATCTTCCAATGCTCTGTCCTGACGGCATTACAATTATCTCAATCCTTTGTTGACTGAAATTTACTAGAACTGTACTGTTCTAGCTGTGTGAATATTAAAGCTTAAATCAAAATCTCAATGAATTTTAATGAATAAAGTGTGATTGAAACAAATGGAATTAAAATCAGGTAATGTTCCATAGCAGGTGCTTAATTATTCCATCAGTTTATGACCTGGGAGTGAAGGCAAAAATCTACCTCATCATGATTTGGAAGGCATTTTAGCACTCTTATCTTGAGGAGTTAGCAGTGAGTTTGCAATATTGCCTCACTGATTAACAAATTCAGTTGAATGCAAATTGAGTTTAAAATTGTCAAATGAGAGCATTTCTTGTTGCTGTTCAGACAATGCTGATTCTAGTGTTAACAGTTACCACTGGACAACACAATGGCATTTCATGTTCAGCTGGAGTGTGCATGTTATGGACTAGTGTAGGGAATAGTGTAGTTGGTGGTATAACCAAAAGGCCAAAGAGCCTCTTCTGTTCTGATTCTAGATAAAAGATATCATAAATTTTGATGCCAAAAAAAAGCTACAATCTGTTTACTTTTATTAGCCTTAAAGATAACCTCCAT
Source organism: Chiloscyllium plagiosum (assembly GCF_037043375.1). Lineage (NCBI taxonomy): Eukaryota > Metazoa > Chordata > Chondrichthyes > Orectolobiformes > Hemiscylliidae > Chiloscyllium > Chiloscyllium plagiosum. Next base: position 44,002,601 of record NW_028270155.1, read on the forward strand.
GCATTTAATTAATCTAAGGACCATTCATCCAACTATTTCCTCATACAATAAAATGCTTTTATCATTTCATCCATGCAGAATAATTGCACAAAGGAAAGTCATAGTGTTTAAAGTTCCTACTTGAGATGTTCAAAAATTGGTGTAAGTTCTAGTATTGCTGCTGAGTATAAATGTCATTGTATTCCATGTTACTTCTGAGACTGAAGCCCTGTAGTGGTCAATGTGACAATATATAAATGTATCACTATTAGAAACGCCATGAAACATTGTTTAGAAGTAAATGTTACAGACATGTATTAGCTGAGAAAGGGCTATTAAGATGACATCAGTTTATTGAAAAAGTATTTATATATAAAACAAAATAATTCTTTGCTTTTTGTTCATTCTTGGGAATGGACAATGTTGGTGAGGTGAACATTGTTTATCTATCCGTATCTATGTGTTAGAAGGTGATGGTAAGCTGCAGTCTTGAACTGCTGATGTTTACGTGGTTGACTTACATCCATTGAGGTTTTTCCTGCAGTGATTTGATAATACTGAATGGTTTGTTAGGCCATTTCAGAAGCCATTTAAGAGTCAATCACATTGTTGTAGAGTTGGACTCACATGTAAGACAGTCATGGTTTGGATGCCAGATTTTCTTCCAGGAAATATAAGTGAACAACCAATATCATTACTCATGATGCTACTTTGAATTTTATTAAACAACTGAATTTAAATTCCCCTACATTTAAAAGCAGCATCACTTCGCTTAAACACATTGATTTGAGACATTTCTGATTATTCTCCCTTCCCAAACAGATAACATTTGGATAAGATCCGCTATGAAAACAAAGTCTCTTGAACTGCTTTGGTGAGATCATCGTCAGCATTTTGTGAACAGAAGCGGAATTCACATGTAGGGAAGCTTTGCAGCTGGAAAATACTTAAATGCACGTAAGCTTTGTTATGGGCAAGTACTTCCACAACTTTACAGTCCTTGTTCAGCATTGTACAATGAAATGACCTCAAAGGCAGTTGAAACATGATATTGTTGCTGCAAATTCAAAATATATGTAATCTTATTAGATTAGACTCCTTATAGCAGGGAAACAATCATTTGGCCCAACAAGTCCACACCAATCCTCTGAAGAGTAACCCACCCAGACCCATTTCCTTCTGACTAATGCACCTAACATTATGAGCAATTTAGCATGGCTAATTCACCTGACCTGCAGGTCTTTGGATTGTGGGAGGAAACCCGCACAGACACTGGGAGAATGTGCAAACTCCACACGGTCAGTCACCCGAGGCAGGAATCAAACCTAGGTCCCTGGTGCTACAAGGCAAATGAGCTAACCGCTGAGCCACAGAGCCAGCCCAGTGGATTTGAAAGCAAATTATTATGGGTGGCATGGTGGCTCAGTGGTTAGCTGATGCCTCACAGCGCCAGGGACCCGGGTTTGATTCCAGCCTTGGCCAACTGTCTATGTGGAGTTTGCACATTTTCCCTTGGTCTGTGTGGGTTTCTTCTGGGTGCTCCAGTTTCCTCCCACAATCCAAAGATGTGCAGGTTGGGTGAATTGGCCATGCGAAATTGCCCATTGTGTTCAGGGATGTGTAGGTTCGGTCCATTAGTCAGGGGTGAATAAAGGAGAAGAGGATAGGGGAATGGGTTTAGTGGGTTACTCTTCAGGGGATCGGTATGGACATGTTGGGCCGAAAGGCCTGTAGGGATTATATGATTCTACAAACAAAACTGCAGTAACACTGCAATCTTCAATGGTTTAATGTGGCATGCAGATACCATTAGTTTTAGCAAACAGTTTGTCTTCATGAAATTTGCCCACTGAAAGAATTGGATTGTAAACTGATATCCTTGCTATTAGTTATTACTCTGATAGCGGTGAGGGAGCACCAAATGCAGTGAGTAACTTGGGAAGATAGAGCAGGTTTAATATACTTTACTTGCAATTTGTGTGGATGAGAGCAGGGCCTGGTGGGAGGATTGGTAAATGAGCATAGCACCATTTGGAAACGGTCACTCAAGTAAGGAGATTTTGAATAAAGTCTGCCAGCAAGTCAGATGAAGCACAGCCACAGAACACATCAAACCCATCAACTGCTGTAAGTATCAGCACAGCTATGTTACCATCAACTGTTGTAAGTATCAGCACAGCTATGTTACCAGAGGATATAGTGTACAATAAGAGGTAACACTAAATAAGTCGCTATGTATGGATGAGAAGGCTTCAGCCATGGTGCCTTAGGATAGGTAAAACATTGTTGACTATAGAAGCTGTTCTCAAACCTTCTTCCCTACATTTCGGAATTCATTCTGATTGTGCATTGGTAAAGAGAAAATTGGAGAAATCATGGATTAAGCCACTGTCTGTTAAAGTATTATATGGCCTATTTACTTTACATTTTTAACTCCAAATACTTTTCTTGGGTTTAGCTTGGATTGAGCAGTCAAGTAGATATCTCTACTCTCCCTAGGACTCTTTACTTATCCAATATTTAAGTTATAAACCTATGGTTGATTTTCTACTGGGGTTAACCTGGCTCTGATTCAAACCTGTGGACAAGTTTAGCAAGTTAGTTAGTGACTCGTTCCATCAACATTCAACATAATGGTGGACCTAAGAAAGCTTCTTTATGCCGTGGGTGAGCATTTCCAATTTAGGCAGAATGACATGAATAGGTCACATTATGTCTTTCAGTCTAACTTTTTCTTTGCTCAGTTGGATGTGACGTTGCACTGCTAAGCATTTTGAACCAACTTGTGGGGTTTCATGAGCCTGGAAACATACCCAAGGAACTTCCTCTCACCATAAATATTGATATTACATTCAAAACCCAGATTATTGCTCCCTTCAAGATCATTGCGATGTGAGAGAAAAGACTTGTATTTTTATAATATCTTGCACGATCTTAGGACAACCTGATGGTTGTGAAAAGCACTAATAAATATACACTATAATTTTCATAGGGCTGTAAACTGGGCAAGATTGTGGATGGTATGTGGAGGACATCAGGAAAACAAATTATATTTGTTTTTGAACAACTGCTACAAAAACTATGTGCTGATGTGGCACCACAAAAATCAAACCGTCATTTTACAAATCAGCTCCTGCCAACTCTGTTTAGTTGTCAGAGAAGTGCTTAGAGTTAGTTCAACATTTTTAAAAATATCTATTCATTCCAACCTTTTAGTCAAGGTTTTTTGATATTCTTTGCAATAAAGAGGTCCATCCTGAAACATATCTAATTACCTAGATGAACCAGAAATGTGATAGGAAGCCATCAGCGAGATCTACTACAGTGAGCACAAGCTTAAACTTCACAATACAGTACATTTACCACACTAAAGCATCCTACTGAATAAATTGAATCCTGAATGTTTGGTTAGTTACAAAATACATCTTTGCCACTGTTTAAATATTTCAAATTTGCTGTAATACATATAAAGTACAAAAAAGGATTAATGGCATTCGTTGAGAATTGATTGAAAAAATCACTAATCAAAACTTGTGACCGTGCAAAGCTCGAAATCTGGAAGTGGACCAAAAGTAAACCATCTTTAACTGGAGACAATTCAAGCAAATAGAATTATGGGGTAAAGGCTTCATTAGTCATGGAGAAAGGAGCTTAAAAAAATGCTCACAGCCAGCTTTGCTTTCATTAGCAGCTATTCCATAAAGACTCATTAAGAGATTGTTTATCTGTCAACTTTTGGATTTAGCTCTTAATCTTAGAACAGGTTTATTGAGCTACTACAGAAAGGATGCCCATGCAGAATATAGATTGAATAATCCAATCCTGAGATGTAACACTACAGATAATCATAAAGTAAAATGTTCAGTTGACATTTGTAAATATACATTGATGGCCTTTGGGTCACACTATTTTATATTGCAGAGTTTAATCTTGAAAATTAACTTTGTTATCATAAAGTATCAATAATAAAATGTTTAAAGCTAATTTCCAGGTAGGTTGGAAAGAATAAAGGGCAAGGCCACTGCTTGATTCAACGTTGTTCCAGATAGGGGCTTCATTTGAAGAATGAAGCTTTAATTATGAATTTAGGTGACCAATTACAGACGCGAAGGACCAGTGGTTTAGTTATGCTGACGTCAGGGTGAGTTGATGTGAAAGTAATGATGTGGGTGCACTCCTATCCACTTCTGGCACCGCTCATACCAATTACCACATTGTGAAAAGCAATTGAGTGGGCGTCTATTTAGTGTGTGCTGGAAATATGCAGAGTGGTCAATCACCATCTAGTGTTGATTTTACAACTAATCTGCCCTTTTGTGTCTTGCTGCTTCTGTAAATGAACTCTCTTAATCATGCAGAGTTTCAAGATGGATCCCTCATCAGCGTTATTTAAAGGCATTCTCTTTAAATTTGCAGGTGCAATGCTCTTGACAATAATGTTTACAGAGTTAATGGATGCACTGGGTTGATTGACAAGTCGTGAAAAGTTGCTTAAGTTGGACAGGACATGTGCTGGAAATCGCGAAAGAGCTGTGTGCTTCTGAAAGTCCTCCGAGTACACAATTTTCTCCCAGTCATGGCACTTTTGTCGCAATTCCCCTTGGGCTATGGCATCATGGAAGATGGAGCAAAGTAGAGAAGATGAGCTTATGCAGATGCAAAGGGCTCTCAGTGACCTTACCCACATGGGGTCTTCAGAGAACACTTCTCTTATTTACAGCTAAGCCAGGAGCTGTGTGCTCAGTTTCTCAGCTTCACCGAGGAATTGATCATAGATTTGTGTGATTGGACCTGCAGCCAGGGAAAGAGCAGGGAAAGGACCGAATTGCAATAGCCATCAATCTGAATGCAATTCGCAATCTTTCCCAACAAATTTTTCCAGGTTTGAACATATCTTAGATATTGACATCAGATCTTAGATCTCCATTCATCGCAGCATCTGGGAGATCACAGAAATTCTGTTTGCCAAGACAAGAGACATTTCTGTAAATAGAGGATCAGGAGGTGTGGCTTCATTAGATATGTCAAGATTGCTGGTATCCTCATGGTAGCTTGGTACCATCCAGGACAAAACAGCCCTCTTGATTTACACCACATTCACAAACAATCATTCCTCTATCACCAAAGCTTAGTAGCAGCATTTATAAGATGCACAGCAGAAATTCACCAAAGCTCCTTAGATAGCACCTTCCAACACACAGCTGTTACCATCGAGGGGTGCAAGGCCAGCGGATACATGGGAATGCCATTATCTGCAAGTTTCCCTCCAAGCCACTGAACATCCTGATTTGGAAATTTATCATTGCTCCTTCAGTGTGGCCAGGTCAAAATCCTGGAATTCCCTTTGCATTGGCATTTTGGATGCACCTTTAATCAAATGGACAGTAGCGGTTCTAGAAGCCAGCTCCCTCATGACCTTCTCAAGGATAAGTTGGCATAGGTTGGCCTGTATTAGCCCAACAGGTCAGGCAGGATCTGTGGTGAGAGAGACAGGGTTAACATTTTGGGTCTTTGATGATTCATTGACATGAAATATTAACTCTGTTTTTCTCTAACCACTGAGGTTACTTGCCCTGTAGAGTACTTATGCCATTTTTAGTTTTCATTTTGGATTCTCAGCACTTGTGGTATTTTAGTTTTTGACTTTTCTTTATGAGGGAGTATGAATTACAACAGTAGTCAATTCCCCCATGACCTTCTCAAGGACAGGTTGATATGGGCAATAAATATTGGCCAAACCAGCAAAGCCCATAACTCTAAATGAATAAAAATATCATAATGTTGGTGAATGTTTGCAATTCTGAGAGCAACCATAAAGCATTCATCCTTCGCAAAGTCATGAGCTCCAGTCATCTTTGAGGCCCTAAGTTAAATCAGGAGGTAGCTACTTGTGACAAACGTTATACTCTTGCATGTTGTTTGAAGATTGTCTTCTCTATACCAATCACATGTGACAAGGGGTCCTCTAAAGAGAGTCATGTTGCAACGGAATTGTCACAGAGCAGATTATTGGCATCCTGAAACATTGGATCTGCCGCCTTGACCACTCAGAGGGATTTCTTCAGCACTTGGTGTGTGGGTTTTCTGATTCATGGTGGCCGGCTGAGTCAGCTCTAACCTGGTTATCATAAGGAAGCTATGCTTTACACCAGAAACTCAGCAACCATATCAAGAGGAGGAATTGGAAGAGAGAAGGCAGCTGACATTCACAGGTTATTCATGAGCATTACATCAATTTCCACTTTCCCTGAAAGAATTGTCAGAACTCCTCTGCTCAAAATTTCCTCACTTTACCATTCATCTGTTGCAGAATATCAATGTGTCCCCTTGGCCAAAATTCTCAAATAAAAGACATGAAAGATAACAAGCTTATAGAACATCATCCAACAAAACATTCAATACTCAGTACATAATCGCTCTTGTGCATTCCCTTGATGTCCAATTTTGCCTTATTTAGTGCTCTAATGCAGTGCAAACTCAGTGGCTACAGCATAACTACTTTCATGTGGCTCCACCTTGCAACTCAGCAAGATTAGGTGCAGTCAGCCTTGTAGAACCTCTCTGACAGCTTTTAGCTTTCAGTCGAAAGTTTGGAAAGAATCAGCATCTCAGGCAGCAACTGCAGTGAAAATGACAGAGTTAATGTTTTGGGCCTTTGATGATTCAGTGATATGAAATGTTAATTCTGTTTTTCATTCTCCACTGAAGTTGCTTGACATGGTGAGTACTTACACATTTTTCTGTTTTCACTTTAGATTTTCAACATCTGCGGTATTTTAGTTTTGAATTTCGTGTCTGGACTTTGAGGGTGGTATGAGTAACAGCAGTCTGGAGTGGCAGGGTGCCAGGTAACAGCAAGGGCACTGACAAAGGGGCAGGTGTGACAGCACAAATTCTGTCATCCTGAGAGAGGACAGCAGGTTAATGCACCGGCGAGCCAGTGATTGTCCCTGGGGTAGTGCGTTGGTAATCCCGGCAAACTGGTAGAACTCAGATTGCTGGCATGTTGTGAGAGCCTACAGCTTCTATGACACTCATATCTGTGGCCATAGTGGCAGTAGCGTGCACCTGCATAGCCACAAGAAAGAATCATGACTTCAATACGAGTTTCCACTGCAGTCCTTCGATTGCATGGCTGCTGGTTAGACTGCACAAGAGGCTGAGATATTAGCCAGAAACACTGCATCTTAGTTGGGTCTGCAAGTACTTTGAGGGAGTTGGTCACCACTTCCACACTTTGGGCCATACTTCTGGCATTGATCCCTGTGGCGATCTGCTCTTACTGCCTTCACTATAACTATTGGGAGAGTCTCCTGATCCCTGGAGATAGGCCATGCCTCTCCTCCTTACAACTTCTTGCACTAAACCTTCTAATCTGCATCCTGCTGCACAATTAAGCAGCTTTCTTCCTGTTCCTAATTCTTTTCCTCAGCCATTTGAATGAGTGCAGCAGCCTTGAAGAAATGCAGGCTAACTTTAAAGCGAGCCAACCTCACACAAAACCTTGCTGAACATGCAGTGACTGAGTAGCACATTTAGCACTGGGCTGCACATCACTATCCTGGAAATGAACTCGCAGCACATTTGCATGCTGCTTGCATTAGTTTTAATGTTGTATATTAATGACACATCATGGTCCCTGTGCTTGTTGTGAGAACTTATTTTCACCCCTGGTGTCTGCTTTAGTGTGAATATTGATCCGATATCAAGATAACTATCCAGTAGTTCCTGATATATGTGCATCTAGTATAAGTTTACACAACAGCAAGATAAAGAGCTTGTTCCTATCACTTACATCATGTGACAACAGGCACATACAGATGTGGCAATGTAATAGATTGTCAGTCTAGCTGGTTCATTTTGAAGAATATGCACTCCAGCTAGCCTGCATAAGATAAAATACATCCCTTACATTGAAGGGGTATTTTCAATTACAATTTCTCACAGATTCTCACAGTAATTTATTTGATTATCACTTATAGTACAAGCTCACAAGATGGGTATGGCTGAATCAATTTATCTTCTTTATTTAAACATTCCCAGCAGTCCCCAAAGTGCCATCAAATTATTTATTCAATGATTCCAGGATTTTCATTTTCACTCCCCAGTATAGAATTTGTTCCATTTATTGATCAATCTTTGCATAAAGAATTTCCTGAGTGCAGACCTAAAATTGACTTTCACTACCCTTTTCTCATATCTGTTCATGGGATGAGGGTGTCACTGACTCGGTCAGCATTTACTGCCCATCCCTAATTTCCCGGAGAGCAGTTAAGAGTCAACCACATTGCTGTGGGTCTGGAGTCACATGTCGGCCAGACCAGGTGAGGATGGCAGTTTCCATTTCTAAAGGGCATTAGTGAACCAGATGGGTTTTTCCTGACAATCAGCAATGATTTCACGATCATCATTAGACTCAGATTTTTATTGGATTCAAACATCACTATTTGCCATGGGGTGATTCAAACCCAGGACCCCAGAACATTTCCTGGGTCTCTATATTAATTGTCCAACAATAATATTACTTGGCCAATGCCTGTCCTTACATCATTATAGTTTACATGTTTTTTATATATCTGAGTAATGTTATCCCCCGTTGTCACCTTTTTTCAAAGCTGAAAACTCCCAGCTTTTGCAGTCTGTCCTCATAAATCAATCATTCCATTAGTAAAATGCTTCTGCTGAGCAGGGAAGTAATTCACATAAGAGCCTCTAGGTGTAGAAGCTGGTTCGTGCCAATGTATTATACATGGGCATGAAGTAGGACTACATTTCTTGAGGTGAAGCCACAGATACATAAGCATAGCCCTTTCGAAAGCATGGGAGCATTCATGGCTGTTCTTGCCAAAGGATGGATTTTTAGGTACCTCCAAGGTTTCCATTCCAACTGACATTTGGTTATTTTATAGGGATAGCAAACGGTGCTTTCCTGAGGTGAATGTTTTCCAGAGACCAAACTTTAAAAAAATTATTTTTCAGTAAATGTGTCAGCATACTTAAAATATCAGAAGGCTGAAAATTAAACATCAGGACCTGAACATAGAACACATTGAAGGTCGACTGCAATATGTCTGGACCTTGTGTAAATATTATCTCACACAAAGATCCACCGTAACATAACATTTAGGGGGTGAAAATAAAGCTCTCAGAAATATCAGTGCTTTTAAAGATGATCTAAAAATAGATTATTTTAAAAGTTCAGTTTCAGTTACTTAACGTTTTCTAGAGCCATGTGATTTGTGGCACTGGTATAGCATATTGCAAAAGTTCTTTGTAGACGAAGGTACGTTGATGTCTTAATAACAAGTTTATTTTGTTGTAGGAAATGTAGTCAACAACGCACGTTGAAATTAATCACTTCATGTATAGGGGCATAAATGCTTAATGTACACATATAAAATTCTTTGGCCAACCACTTTATTGCTAGTGTTAACCAGTTTCAGATAAATGGATTAAACGAGTAGACAAAGGAATTTTAGATGACTGCTATTAAATGTTTCTACACCAATATTCATAGCCTAATTATGCATCTATTGAGGTACCAATACAAAGTTGCACAAAGAGAAATGAGCACTGTTTAAGATGATCTATTACTTCCATTAAATAACAATGCATGGGCCTGACCTTAATGAAGATGCAGGAGGTATGCCAGTTTGCTGTCACTGCCACCAAATGATTTGAGTTTGGTGCTGCACGGATGAAATTACTGATTCACTGAGAGTAGCTGATATAGTCTGCATTAACTTTAATGAGATGATCCAGAACATGCACTTTATTCCACAATTAACATTGTGCTGTAGATAAAGTTGCCCTAACTAGTCTACTGTGGGATTGAGTGTAAGACTTTGCTGAAAGCATTTGAGTGGAAAGGAAATACAAATGTCCTTATGTGTTCTTAGACATCAGTTGTCTACTATTTTATTTATTCTTTTGAATAATTTATTCCAGTTTAATTCTGTGATGCATTGTAAACACTGACAGAAACTGCATGGAACCAAAACCACAGTATAGCATTTTACTATTCAGTGTGACATTTTATATAAACTATGTGCTTAATAAGCACATAAAGCAGCAAACCATCGTCCTCAATGTCCTTATAGAACCTGTTGTGCTATTATCATGGAAAATAAAAATGCAGGTTAGTATGGAATGTGAAAAGGCCACTCAAGCTTCCGCAAACAAAAAAAGGTAATATGTATATTGCATTTCTGATATCCCAATGTGTATTTAAGTAGCAGGCTTGAAAAGGATCAGTGCTCAGCCATGGGGGGACAGTTAGAGGAAGCAATTGAAAGCTTGCTGAAAGAGTGCATTTCAACTTGCACTTTTAAAGGTGAGAGTGAAATAAAGGATTTTACCAAGGGTAATCCAGGCAGGACAATTCAGGCAGTTCATTGCTCTGTCACAAAGGGACTGGTGAAGGGAAGGAGATTGGACACAGCAAGACAGAAATGAGGGGCTGAATGACGAAGGAATGAATATAAGATGAAAGAGCTGTGGGATGTTAATTAAACCCAGGAAGATAATTGAAAATGAAAATGAATTTTAAATTAAGTACATTGAGGGCTCATGAGTTAGGGAGTGTACTGGAGGAATCCATCTAGGTGATGACTGGACAAATTGAAGAGTGGACATGGAAGACTAGTATGGAATAACTGAGCAGAGGTTCCTTCTCTTATTTGCACAAAGTCCATTTCTAACTCTTCTCTTCTGTTTCCATTTTTGGAAGTTGGTTATCAGTTAATATTCACGGTTAAGCTCACTGTATTCTCACTATACCTCAACTGTGAACACTTCCTCATACCCACTTTCTATAATGCATCAATTCCATTCTCTCAGTTTTCGGACTTCATCACATCTGTTCTGATAATGCAACTTCAAGTCCTGTGCTCCCAATGTTTTTCCCTCAATTAGGAACTGCGACCTCCCCCCACTCCCCCCCATCCACAAAAAAGGTTGTCAACGAGCTCTGCATCATTTCCTACACTTCCGTTCTTATCCCTTCCTCTCCCTCCCAGAACATTGAGAGGACTCCCTTTGTTCTCACTTTCCACCCCACCAGCCTGTGCCATTTCCACTGCATTATGCCACCACCAAACACCTCTTCCCCTCACCTTTTTAGCATTCTAGAGGGACTAGAATCGGTTAATCCCTCAATTAACTCCAACACTCCTCCCTCATGCCACAATATCCCGCCAGTTAAGAGAAAGAAAAGTAGTACATGCCTTTTTGGCTCCTCTCTCCTGACTGTCCAAGACAGCAAATGCTGCTTCCACATGAAGCAAGAACATACATGGATTTTCTTTGCCTTAATATACCGTGTTCAAAGATCACAATGTGATATGCTGTATCCCGAGGAAACCAGACTCAGATTTGATGCTTACTTTGCAGAATACTTTCACTCAATCCATTAGTGTAACCCTGAGCTTCTAGTTACTTGTAATTTTAATTCTCTGCTCTGTTCTCAAGCTGACATCTCTGTCCTTGACCTCATGTGATGTTCCAAGGAAACTCAAATGAACCTCAAAAAAAAGCATCGCATCTTTTAGTTAAAGACTTCAGCCTTCTGGACTGAAGATTGAGTGCAACAATTTCAGAGTGTAATCTGTGCTCCAATTTTGTTACCTTTTTCTTTGCAGGTTTAAGCTTTAATTCATTTTGGCCTCATACCACCAACTCTTTTGTCATCTGATTTATTCTGCCTTACACTCTAACAAAGAAGATCTTTTTATTTCCTTTGAACCTATCACATGCTGAAGATTTCCCAGTTCTGGTGGATGTCATTGAAGTGAAATGTTAATACGATTCCTCTCTCCACAGATGAAGCTGTTACTGTTGCTGCCTTGTGATTTTGTGCTTCCAAATTTTCCTTCTTGGAGGTGCTCAGGCAATCCAAGTGATCAAGACAATTCTTCCTGCGAAAGTGACAAACTTCACATTTCCCTCCTTATACTCATTCTGCCAGATTTATACCCACTCAGCGTGTCTAAATCCTTTTGTCGACTTCACAACATATGTTCCTACTTACCTTGGTAAGTAGCCAATCATACCACTATGCTTTCACTCCTCTCACCTATGTCATCAATATAAATTGTAAAACATTGAAGACCCAGCATAGATCCCTTTGGGATTCTGCCAATCAGGTAAAGACCCATTCATGAATACTCTCTGTTTTCAGTTAACTTCAGTCAATTCTGTGATCCATGCTAATGTGGTACCTCCTATATCATGATTGTTTACTTTCCACAATAACCCTTGATGCAACACCTTATCAATGTCTTCTGGAAGATCTAAGCATAATATATCCGTAGCCTCCCCTTTATCCACAGTGTATGTTCAAAGAACTCCAATTAATTGGTTAGTCATGATTTCCCTTTAATGAAACCATGCTGGCTCTTCCAATTTACTATGGGTTCCTCTAGGTGAATAACTACAATCTCTGCCAATGATTGATTCCCTTCCATCTTTAATACTGGGGTTTTATTTAATGCTTTCTAGTATAATGGCACTTTTTCTAAATCAAGAGAATTTTGGAAAATTAACACCAATGTATCTACTATGTCATTAACTCCCTCTTTTAAGACCCTAGGATGAAGTCCATGTGGATATGGAGATTTGTCAGCCCACAGCTCCATCAGCTGGCTTTGTACCACTTGCCTTGTGATTGTTATTTTACCATGTTCCTCTCTCACTTCCAACTGCTAATTTATAGCTATTACTGGAATGTCTTTTTGTATTCTTGTACAGTGAACACAGAAAAAAAGCATTTGTTTATTTCATCTGCCATTTCTTTATTATCTATTAACTCTGTATGCTCATTTAACTCATTATACTTACCCTTTACTTTTTTAAATACTTGTGGAAACTCTTACTATTCATTTTTACATTTCTAATTAGTTACCTCTCACTCTAATTTCTTTCTGTTGGTTTTCTCTTCAGATGCTTTACCATTCTTTATATTGGCCAATCATTTGACCTGACATTCATTTTTATGAAGTTCTGTGCTTTTTCTTCAAATTTGATGCTTTCCCTAACTTCTTTATTTAATTATTTATTTAGTTGTTTGTAGTGGGTCCTCCCTTTCAAATTTTTCTTTATAGTGGGAATATCCTTCTTCTGAAATATCTCTTTTAATGTCTGTCTGCACTATGTTTCTGTTAATCTATTTCCAAGTCTTAGCTAGCAGTTCACTCCAACTAGCTCAGCTTTCATGACTACATGGTTGCCTTTAGACCTAAAGTTTTTAACTTTTACACTGGCTGTAAAATTCCATCATATTGTCATTGCTGTGACCTAGGAGTGCCTTAACTCTGAGGTGATTGATTAATCCTGTCACATTACACAATACCAATTACATTACAAACTGTTATGAAGGAGCAGAAAGTGTTGGAGTTCTAATATAATTTGCTCTCCGGTCAGTTCCAAAACATGGTGCTCTAAAAACTTATTTTGAAAGCATTCCATGAATGTTTCATCCAGGCTATTATTGCCAATCTGATTTTTTTTCCAGTTTATGTGTAGATTACTGCCATTCATTTATGACAAGCACCAATATTTTTCTTATATACTTTGTCCTACATTGTGGTTACTGTCAGGGGCATGCAGATCACTTCCTTTAGTGACTTCTTTCCCCTATGACTTCTCATCTCGACTCAAACCAATTCTGAATTCTGATGTCTTGAACGAAAGCAATCTCTAACTATTGCATAAATGTCATCCTTGATTAACAATGCTCCCACTCCACCTTTACCTAGCTTCCTATTCTTTTTGAATGTCATATACCTCTCAACACTCAGGACACAATCCCTATCACCCTCAAGCCAAGACTCTGGAATGACATTCAGATTGTATTTGTTTACTTCAAGGAGCACTATCAATTTGTTTACTTTGTTATGATTGCTGTATACATTTAGGTATGTAGCCTTTAGTTTCATCTTTTTGTTATCTTTGTTTCTTCCTGCTATTCTCTCATTCTCATTTCCAACATTACTATTTTCCTTTCTTGTCTCCACTCTAATTTTTCCACATTTAATCCCTTGTCACATTTGTTTTTCTAAACTTTCTTTATTTCCCCAGATATGTGGTTCACAGGTTTCAGGTGGATACTACCCCAAAAGTACAGCCACACTTTCTCCAATCCTACTGTCAATGCCCCACAAAGCAGAACCCACTTCTCCTCAACCAGTTTTTGAGCCATGCGTACATCCGCCTAGACTGTTGAATCTTTCCCCTTACCTTGCAAGTCCCTTTCGAGGCCGAGAGCTACTATTCCAAATCCTGGCACTGAGCAGGAAATACAGCTCTCTTTACTGTTAGCCTTTGTTACAGAAAACAGTGTCAATCCCATTCTCTACACTATCCCCTACTACCACTGCATTCCTTATATTTCCTGTCACTTGAATGGCGAGCTATCTCAGTGTAATGGTCAGTTTGCATATCCATCCTGCAGCTTTAACTGCCTTCCAAACAGGCTGACAGAATTTCAAATCTCATGGACAATTGCCGAGGCTGACACGCCTGCACTCCTGCCCTTTGTGTCCCCTTACCTGCCTGACTCACAATCGTGCCCTCCTGCCTCTGGCTACTGGCCATAGCCTAAGGGGTGTGACTGCTGACAGAGCAAAGAATCCATTTAACTTTTCCCCTCTCTGATTCATCACTGTGTCTGTAGTTCAGCCTCAAGCTTAAACTCTGAGCTGATGGTGCTTAAACTTCAAATACAATGTTGGGACAAGGATCCTCAAAATCACTTGAGGTGCCCAGGTGCCAGCAGGCACCCATGGGGAGTAGCAGTGCCAGACAGGGAGCCCAGGTGCTTAATCTCAGGCATTCTAAAGGTGCTCTTCCCTTTCACCTCCCGTCTGCCAGTGAGCCCACTGTCCGCAGCAAATCAGGCTGAGGAAGGTACATCTACATCAGTATAAGTGACTCTGGCCAGCTTAAAGGACTCCTGTCAAACACTTCAGCTGGGTGTTTCACTCAGCAGGCTCCTTGCACCCCAGTTGTGGTTGCTGGTTGTACACCGAGATGTAGTTGTAGGTTAAGGAAGAGGAAATCCTTCTGAGGGTATCTCATTGTCATAGGAGCTTTTTATAGAAATATATCTTCACGTTTACTGTTCTAATATTTGCTGCTGTGTTATTTCCCTTTTGGTATCTTCATGGTGTCACAAAGCTGGTCCCTTTTTTCTAAAAGCTGTTCCTTTTCTCTAGGACATTGTGTCCTTGGTTTTTCTCAGAGGGGTCATAAACCAGCTCCTGGTTCCGATTAGACTGGTTTGGTATCGAGCTTACAGGGTATTAAGAGGCCTTTTTGTTTATGTGTAAACAGATGAGACTTCAGGCCAAAGTGGTCAGGTTTTAAAAGTGACCTGTATACGAAAGGGGAGTGCTCAGCTCTCTAGCTGAACAGTTCAGTGCAGAAATAGTTAAGAATTCAACTGTGAGCTATGTAGAAACAAACTTTCTCTCTCCTTCTGTCCTTACTAACTTCAACCTGTAAGCATGTGTCTATTTGTACTGTTTTTTAAGGGGGTTTGCTTAGTGGGACTGTTGTGTATATTCAAAACAGCATAATTAAGTCTAGTTTGAATTGACTGAGTTCTGAAGGGGTTCTTTATTCTGTTCTTTTTGTTTCATAGTGTAATTTTGTGAATACATTTCTGTCTGTTTTAAAACCTGGTAGTCAGCCTCACTAACTTACTCAGGGTAATTTTCACTATCCACTTACCGAAACAAATTGCAATGTTATGGTCTGGGCTGCCTGCTCAAGAATGCTTTGAGTGGTCTGGCCTAGTCCATAACAGGTTGGGGGCTCTTTGTGGGATTTTAAACAGCTAATGTCTTTACTTCGGGTAGTGCTAGTGTCTTTACTTCGGGTGTTGGTTTGATTGGGTAGACAAAGTTTGGGACAATAATAGCTCTTTCAGTCGCCAAAAGTTTTCTGGAAGTGGATGCAGTGACTTTGGAAGTTTTGCAAAAGGTGAATAAGACCAAGCTGCAGGAATTAGCAGAGAAGCTGGAATTGGAACTGCCTGCTTCTGTGAGGAAAGGAGAGATTATTATAGCAGTAACTCAGCATTTAAACTTGCTGGAGAAACCATCACAATCTAAAGTGATGGTAGAATTCAATTACAAATGAAGCAGCTTGACTTAGAGGCAAGAGATAAGGAAAGGGCAGCAGAAATGAAACAGTTTGAATTACGATTAAAAGTAGAAGAAAAAGAGAGAGCAGCAGAACAGAGAGAAAAAGAGAGTGTTTGAACATCAGAAAATGACATTTAAAAAGGAAAGTCAGCTTAAAAGGCTTGAGATAAAAGCTGTGGATAGGCTTAGTGAGGAAGAGAGTGAGGCTGAGCAAGCCTCTGGTAGTCAGAAGCCTAGTGAGAAACTGTTTAAGTGTGTTCAAGCATTACCTACATTTTATGAGAAGGATGTGGACGTCTTTTTCATCTCATTTGAAAAGTTGGATAAACAAATGCAGTGGCTAGTGGCAATGTGGGTTTTGTTGATCCAAACGAAACTTGTAGGTAGAGCTAGTGAGGTATTCGCATCACTGTCAGAGGAGGTATCTGGGGAGTATAA
Source organism: Chiloscyllium plagiosum (assembly GCF_037043375.1). Taxonomy (NCBI): domain Eukaryota; kingdom Metazoa; phylum Chordata; class Chondrichthyes; order Orectolobiformes; family Hemiscylliidae; genus Chiloscyllium; species Chiloscyllium plagiosum. Next base: position 44,019,163 of record NW_028270155.1, read on the forward strand.
GGAGGTGAAAAAAGCCATTTTAAGTGTTGTGAGCTTGTACGAGAAGCTATAGACAATGCTTCAGGAATCTAAGGAGGGACCCATATCAAACCTACATTGACTTTGAAAGGATCAAACAGAGTAATTTTGATAGATGAATAAGTGCTATAAAAATTGAGGAAACCTATGATGCCCTTAACGAGGCAATTATTTTGGAGGAATTCAAAAATTCATTCCCTGAAGTAGTGCAAACTCGTGGAAGAGCAGAGAGTTAAAGCGGCAAGGTTAGCAGCTGAATTGGCTGATGATTTTGAGCTGGTCCATAAAACATGGTTTGGCTTCCAGCATCAATTTCTGTCCATGAGGGATAGAAACTGGGGCAAAGAGAAATCCTCACGTGGAAAGGGAGAGGTAGATCTCAGTGAAGATCATAAGGATAACTTATCACAAGGTAAAAAAGAAACCCTTGAGGGGGACAAAGAAGTTAAAAAGCTCCAGTGATTTCATTGTAATAAAGTGGGCCACACGAAATCACAGTGTTGGTGAGCTAGGAGAAAGTCAAATGTAGGAAAACTGGATGAGCCTGAGAGTTTTGTTGGATCAGTAACAAAAAACACAAGGGAAGTTAGACAACTGCATCAGAGTGTACAAGATAATCAGTGGTTGATTAAGGAGGAAGTGCCAGATCTGCTTAAAAAATATACGAAGGGTAGAGTTTATTCACATAGGCCAGGATAGCAGGTAAAGAGGTTATAATATGAAGGATCCACTCAGTCTGTAATGCTGAAGGATGAGGAGATATGTACTCCTGAGGGACTATTACCAGAAAAGGTTCCAGTAATAGGAATTCATGGTGAGCCAAAAAGTACTCAATTATGTAAAGTAAGGCTAGAAAGTCCAGAGAAGAGTGGAGAATTTGTGGTCGGAGTACTGGACAAACTCTCAGCTCCAGGAATACAATTTGTCCTTGCAAATGATATAGCTGATTCACCGGTAGATGTGCTGCCTACTCTAGTTGAAAAGCCAGTGGATAGGCAGGCAATTGAAGAAATGAAGGATGCTTATCCAGGTATTTTCCCAGATTGTGTTGTCGCAAGATCACAGAGGCAGAAGCTCTAGCAGGAGAGATCAAAAAGCACAGATAAGGAAGCTGACATAGCTTTATCCGAGGCTTTTTTTGATCAGATAAGTGGGACAGAGCAGGAACAATTAGGAAACATGCAAGTACTTTTAGCTCTGCTAAACTGATTGAGTTAAAGCAGAAAGATGAGAACTTAAAACAGTTATATAAAAAGGCATATACAGAGAAGGAGAGTAAATGCCTTTCTGTGTGTTATTACTTAACAAATTATGTCTTAATGAGAAATTGGAAACCAGCACACATTCAAACAGATGAGAAATGGGCAGAGATTCATCAAATTGTTTTGACAGTAGGATATAGAAAAGAAGTGCTGTGAGTTGCACATGAGTGACCACTTGGAGGTCATTTAGGGGTGAAGAAAACAGGCTAAAAAACAAAGACATTTTTACTGGCCTGGACTACATAAGGATGTAGTTGAATTTTGCCAGATGTGTCATACATGTCAGCAAATCAAGAAACCACAGGCAGTAATAAAACCTTCACCTTTAATACCTATTCCAGCATTTGAGGAACCTTTCACAAGAGTCTTCATTGATTGCATAGGTTCCCTACCGCAAACAAAAAGTGGGAATAGTATTTATTAACAATAATGGATGTGTCGACTAGATGGCGAGAGGCAATCCCATTATGCAACATCACAGCTAAAAGGGTTGTAGAAGAATTACTAACATTTTTCACTAGATACAGACTAGCAATAGAGATCCAGTCAAATCAAGGAACAAACTTCACATCAAATCTATTGCGTACAATCCCGAATAGCAGGGAGCACTAGAGAAATGGCATCAAACACTAAAGACCATGTTGAGGGCTTATGGTCAGGATTATACAGATGATTGGGATAAGGGAGTTCCATTTGTACATTTTGCGATCAGAGATGCATTGAATGAATCGACCAAATTCAATCCATTTGAATTAATTTTTGGGCATAAAATAAGAGGACCATTACAATTGATTAAGGAGAAATTAATAAATCAGAATTCAGAGACCACCTATTTGAACTATGTGTCAAATTTTAGTGAACAATTAAATATAGCTGGAGAGGTGGCTAGACAGCATTTAAAAGTATCACAGCATACAATGAAACAGAGAGCGGATAAGAAATCACAAATTTGCAATTTTGCAATTGGAGATAAGGTGTTGATGTTATTTCCAGTAACAGGTGAGCCTTTAAAAGCAAGGTTTAGTGAATCTTATCAAATTGACAGGAAATTGAGTGAGGTGAACTACTTGATAAGGACTCCATACAGGAAGAAATCTCACAGAGTGTGTCATGTGAATCTGCTCAAAAAGTATTTTGATAGGGAAGGAAAGCAAGAGGAGAAGGTGTTAATGATTATAAGGAAGAACCAAGTTTAGAGGATTCTGAATTGGACATTCCTCAAATCAAATTGGAGAATGAGGAAGATATCAAAAATTGGGATAAACTATTGAGTTACCTTCCACAAGAAAATCGAAATGGCTTGAAAGAGTTATTACTATCACATGGGGAGAAATGCGGAAATAAATGGGAAATAAGCTAATTGTGTATGATGTAGAAACAGGATATGCTGTTCCAATTAAGCAACATCCTTATAGGCATAACCTTCTAAAGTTGGTACAGGTTGAGAAGGAGATAAAGCACATGCTCCAAGATGGCATAATCAAAGTGAGTTATAGTGACTGGAGCTCACCCATAGTCATGGTGCCAAAGCCAGGTGGTACCCAACATTTATGTTTGGACTATTGCAAAGTCAACGGTGTTACAAAGACCGATGCATATCCAATTCCACAGTTGGAGGACTCTGTCAAAAAAATGGGACAAGCAACTTACATTTCTAAGATGGACTTTCTCAGAGGCTACTGGCAAGTACTTCTGTCAGAGACCAAAGGCAATTTTGACTTTCGTAATGCCAAATGGACCATATCAGTTCAAAGTCAAACCATTTGGTTTGAAAAAATGCTCCAGGCATATTTCAGAAACTGACTAATAAGGTCAATGCCGGATGACCTAATTGTGTTGTTTACATTTGATGACTTGATAGTTTTTAGTCACTCATAGAAGAAACAGTTACAGCATTTATCGGACTTGTTCGATCGACTTTGGAAGGCAGGCTTGGTAGTAAACCCAGCTAAAAGTGAATTTGCCAAATCCCAAGTCACCTTCCTGGGCCATGTTATTGAACACGGACAAATGGCCCCATAGGATGCAAAAACAAAAGTAATTGGGGAATTTCCCACACCATCGATGAAAAAAGCAGTGCTACGGTTCCTGGGCTGCTTCACTCACTGAATTGTTAAAAAGGGGCAAGAAGTTTCAGTGGACACGGCCTGTCAAAAGACATTTGACAGCCTAAAAACTGTGCTGACCACTACCCTAATATTAGCCACACTGGATTACACAAAGCCTTTCAAGGTGGCTATTGATGCCAGTGATGTGGGTGTCAGTGCGGTGCTCCTGCAGGAGGATGACGAGGAATAGAAAGACCCATCGGGTATTTTTCCAGAAAATTGAATGCTCATCAACAGAAATTCTCAACAGTGGAGAAAGAGACTTTGAGCTCAGTGTTGACATTACAACATTTCAGTGTTTATATTACCAGCAATGCATCTGAGACAATCGTATACACTGATCATAACCCATTGACATTTGTGGAAAAAGTTAAGGACAAAAATGCCAGACTGTTTCGATGGAGCTTGTTGTTGCAGCCATTCAGTTTGACAATTGTGCAGGTGGCAGGTCCCGAAAACTGATTGCTGATGCATTATCGAGACTTGATTGAGATATGGAGGCACTCGGTGGTGTGTGTCCTGCGGCCTGAATTTGCATGTAGTTATGCAGGTTTGCATTTTTATAGTTAGTATAGTGTATATGTGTATTTTAGGCTACTAATTAGTTTGTTTTTGAAGGGCTTTTAAAAATGAAGCCATCTTTTGATATTGATGGGTTTTTGTTTAAGCAGAGAGGTGTCACAAAGCTGGCTCCTTTTTCCAAAAAGCTGTTCAATTTCTCAAGGATACTGTGCCCTTGATTTTTTTTTTCGGAGGTGTCATAAACCAGCTCCTGGTTACAATTAGACTAGTTTGAAACAAAGATTAAGGGGTATTGAGAGGCCTTTTTGTTTACATGTAAACAGTCCAGTCTTCAGGCCAAAATGGTCATGTTTCAGAAGTGACCTGTATAATGAAAGGGGAATGGTCAGCTCTCTAGCTGAGCAGTTCAGTCCAGAACTAGTTAGGTGTTCAGCTGTGTGCAAAACACACTCTCTCCTTCTGTCCTTCTAACTTCAACTTGTAAGTATGTGTTCAATTTGTACTGTTTCTTAAGGGGATTTGCTTATTGTGACTGTTGTGTATATTCAGGACAGCATAATTAAATTAAGTTTGAATAGACTGAGTTCTGCAGAAGTTCTTTATTCTGTTCTTGTGTAATTTTTCCATTGTGTAATTTTGTGAATCAATTTCTGTCTGTGTTAAAACCTGATAGTCAACCTAGCTAAGTTACTCTCGGTAATTTTCACTGTCCACTTACTGAAACAAATTGCAAAGTTATGGTCTGTGTTGCCTGCTCAAGAATGTTTTGAGTGGTCTGGCCTAGCTCATAACAATTGTTATATGAGGTAAAAGAGAGGACGTCTTCTCTGTAACCAAGGAGATGTTGCCTATCCCTCGGGACACCACTGACTATCTCACTGTATCAGCATTGTGTGTGCCTGTACTCCCTCACCTAACCCAGTGAACCAGGGACCTGGTAATTGGGCAGCTCAGTCAGAGGGAGCATCCTTGGGCTCACACGCTGTGCCATCAGTTCACCAGCAGGGTATTTGGCCTGGAACTGTGACATAGCAAACTTGATACAGGTAATTAATGAAAGCTATGCTGAGGGGTGATTCACAATTACAGGGCTGCAGGAGCCAAGGGCCTATTGTTGTTCTGGCTTTCTAATAGTTGAGATTAGTCATATCTGATTGATCATCCACTGGACCCCTATTGAATAAGGGCCCTGACAATTGGCTCCAACCCATAAAATATAACTTCACACAGTCACAAACAAAAATCCTTCCACTTCTGCTGCAGCCACTTCCACTTTGATACAGTCTTGACACTTTCAGCAAGATTCAGATCGTTCATTAAACCTTTTGAATATCCTGCCCTCCTGTGACCCATCAACACCTGGTATTCTGTTCCATCCTCACCCAGTTCGCCATCGCCTGTTGTTCCTGTGACTCTGCATCCTCCCCTTCGTAGTCCATGAGCAATTAATGTCAATATAGAGGACCCAAACATCTCCCGGGGTACCTCAACATGAAGGTCCCACTATCCCTCTGAACCTTACCCCATCCCAAAAGGGTCACTTGCATCCTGACATTGTTTGACCCCTTCTACAAGACCATATATTGTTTCCAGTATGTTTTGGTAATGCGTGGAAGGGCTTGTCACCTGAGATTAACCTTGACAATGTGAATCTGACTTTTGCCACTCATGCAAGTCAGTTCACCCACCTGCTATTCTCATCTGGAAAATTCTCAACCCCCACCCCCACATCCTGTCATATTGTATAAATTGGTACACAGATATTCTTACATGATCAGTGTCTCCAATCAGCTTTAAACAGTACAGCAAAAATCAAATTTAATGTATAAGCACACTTTATATTTCACTACATTCACTTTTTAGGAACAAAATGAATTGAATTATCCATCGACTTTCCTCAACATGATTAAGGATCTGTATAATGTATTAAGAATCCTCCTCTTCCCCTCTCCAACTTTCAAAGTCTCAGTTCCCAATTTTCTGATGGTTCATTGTGCAGTGACTCTGAGGTAATATGTTTCTCACTTGTTGACTTGCACTTTCATACCCAATAGATAACACTTTAAAATTCTTCCCACTTTGTAAACCAGTTTCCGTTCATGATTCAGAATGGCTTGGTAACAATCTTCCATCCTTCTGTGAAATTTCACACCAGATAATGGTTTGTTCGTGCCTTCATGTTGTTGTGGAACTGACATAATTTGTGCAGTAGTGACTTTGGTCATGTGATTTCATGAATCAACAGGGATCAAGTTCACAAATGTATCTGGGAAGGAATGATAATGTACTGAGTAGAACAAATGGCCATTCAGTACTGAGATCTTGGTAATGTCAATCAATTTTTATCATTGTGTACAATTAAATGTATTATCTTTTTGCATTAAGTATCATAATTGAAGCATCTAAGTTGCTGTTTTATGAAACCAGCATACAAACACTTAAAACATTTTAATTATATTCCTCTGTCTGCTATTTTAGTAGAATCAATGTTAATTTATCTCAATTATAATTTGGAAAAAAAATTAAACCAAAGCCCTATCTCTAAGCAGGCATTAAAGAACCCATGGCATCATCTGAAAAGGGCAAGTCACTCTCCTGGTGTCCTCACTGTCAAACTAAGTCAAATAGCAATTCATTTCAGTTCAGATTGTGGAATATTACTAAGTGCAAACAGCTGCCATATTTTGTGATGTAGAAATTATTTTAAGCAGCTATATTTTATATTTAGGTAATATAAATCCAAGATCTTTTTCTTGCCTATACTCTAATTTCTAGGATACAGATTTTCTACAGTGCAGGAGTACAGCACAAAAAAATCACTTTGTGCTTAAATCTATGTTTGATAATGTAGCTCCCACACCCAAAACAAATGGAACTACCACAAGTTTCATACATATCTCTAATCCACTTCATGATACAACACATGAAGAGAAGATTCAGTATTAAAATACTGGAAGTGTTTAATGCAAGGCCTACTGTTAGGAAGTGTTAGTAGATCATAGGCTTCAGGTAGAATTAATCTATGGTGTAGCGATCTATGATATTTCCTTCCATCCAGGAAGCTCCAATACTAGGTGCAAAGTCTCCCTACGTTTACCTATCAGTCAAAAAATACCAGCAGATAGCCAGTAGTTGTTCTCAAATTTCAATGACGTTTTTCATTATTCCCAACTTACTTGCTTTGAAACCAGTACTCATTTTTAATAATACCATTTGTAAAGTAATTTTGAAGATAATAGAATTATCACTATGCATAGATTCATGCATTTAATAGCCCAAATCAAACAATTGTACTTAAATAATTGGTTTATTAAAATTAATTTTCCAAAAATGGTTTGGGTCACTCACAGAAGGATGTGGGCAGGTACAGCAGAGACACCACGATAACAACCATGCTTTGGCTTTCTGTTTAAAGATGTGGTTTGATTTTCAGGGTTTTTTTTCAGAAAAACTTGTCTAAAAGCAGTTAGTTTTTTTAAATGAGTGCCAAAAAACTCCAATTTTCTTCCAGTTTATAGGAAAGCACTTCCAAGATTTCAGTGGAATGGATCCCGAAATGTAATATGCAAAGTAGTGGCAAGACAAAGATCAGAATATGACCTAATAGCACGGCATTAAATAGACTGGCTTCTGCATCCTTCAGTTTAAAACATATTTGCCATCAAAGTTGCTGGAAATATGAGTTGATAATAATACAGCAAGGAACATCATTTGGGACTCGAGTGGACAAAGGAAGCAAAGTTAACAACAAAATTTAAGATTTAGGAAATAAGCTTGGGAAGGACTTAGAAGGACAGGGAATTCAAAGTCAAATCAAATACAAAAAGGAGAAACAAAGAGAAAGAAAAAAGAAGCAATGGAGAGGAAAATAAGAGAGAAAGAGAATGAAGAGTTTTTTTGTTAAGACTTGAATTTTTAAATTGTCTCTAAAAATGTAAAAACTGAAGGTATGAGACTCGACAGTTGTAATAGTTCATTTTTGGTACCCGGAAGGTTGGTCATTAGTAACTAACATTTGTCATATTTTTGAAGGATGCTTAGGCTTGTGTAGAAGATTTCCTTTACTGTGGCAAGTTTAATGGGCAAACTCTGAAAGAACAAGCCCCGAAAGAATCCGAGAAGCCTCAGGCAAGATGCCTCTTTAATAAAACTAATGTCAGGGTAGCACAACTCAAAGAACAAATTCTGAATGTTGAGATTTAACTGCACGCTTGCTTCTCTACTGAAGTTGGCTTATCACTTTGATAGCAACTTGTAATTAAAAGTTAAGTCATGATGAAAATCACAGCAAAGTTATATACTTTATGATATGTGAGTGAGCACTGTAACTTCTTATAAAATGATATAGCTGCTTTATTGGCTTCAAAGAATCCCACGGCTTTTTGGAGAAAATAGTCACTATTATAATTTATGTAACTGTAACAGTCAATTTGTATGGAACAAAGTCCAAACAAACAAGTAAAGAAGTGAATAAACAAAGAAATGCAGAAACTGGAGATCTGAAACAAAAACAGACATGCTGGAGAAACTCACCAGGCCTGGCAGCATCTGTGGGAAGAAAGCAGAGTTAATATTTTGAGTCCAGTGACTCTTCCTCAGATCTGAAGTAAAGAAGTGATCTCTCCATGTTATGCAATTAAAATGTATTTATAGAGATATACTTTTACAATCATCAGTTACAAAACAAAAGAATTTATTGTTAATGTCATTAACTGTATTGTATATTGATAGAGAAAAAGTCTATTGAGATTGATGGACATGTAATTTGTCTGTTGATATAAGCACTATTGGTTATTGTGATTTTGATTAAGCTATGTCACACTTTGATGACCAAGTAGCCAAAACAAGCATCAAGAACAATGAAATGTTGTAACAAAATACAGATATGTTACAGATGGCAAAGAATAGTACATTTTTCTCTCCTTTGAAGTTAATGTCCTATGCCACAATTTAATTGCTAGCAGTTTCCAGATCTTATCAATGTAACTCTTGGGCTCCAGAATTTGTTCCCTGGTTCAACCTGCCGAGGCAGAAGAATTTCTGTCTCCACAGGTCCATGTTCAAGACACCAGTGTCTCCAAAATTCACTTTCAATGGAGGTAGCTTATCATTTCAATGGCTAGCTGCCTCTGGAAACTGCACATACATGAACTATGGCTCATCTCCACTGACAGCCCCACAAAACTGAGAGATAGCAGGTTCAAGTTGAGAATTGAGATTCCCAACTCCTCCAACAATTTCACCACTGCAGGGATACTCTGCCCACTGGCAAAAACTAGGACTGTGGCATAGCTATTCGGAGGGGCAGAAAGCTGACCAGGGACTTGAGTTATTTAATTACCTGTTCCTTCCAAAAGGTAGCCTTGTAAGGAAACATGCTAAAATTAAGTGTAAATAATGCTATTTTGTATCATTGTTCTTCACAGTTGAAACTAGTCTCGTTTGAAAAAAATATCTTTGAATAGTTTGTTCTGAAAATTACAGCAGAAGGGAAAATGATTTTAATTATTTGAAACATAACTTGGAAAAACTTCTATAATGAACCATGTAGGCTTATAGGATTTGTAACATGCTAGTGACATTCAATGCTTTATGACAGTCAAGATTTTCATCCTGTCATCTTAGAGACAACAATGATTTTAAATTAACTACTGCGCCCACACCTCTACGTGACACTTGATGGAGTAATTGGTGTCGAATGACAAAACCTTGTTGTTGTCACATAATATAATAATTGGGCTTTAGGCTCACACATGGACAAATTAATTTCTGACCTATTTTTCCCATTTAATATGTTCATAATACTAAGCAGTAAGAAACCTGAACTGCCAAGTGACTATGACTTTTAAAATTCAATGAACAAAACACAAATATGAGTGCTGCATACAAAAAAATGTTGCATTTAAAATAACTATCAAAAGGACAAAGTTAATATTATAATAACTCTTGTCTCTTTTCAAAATGAAACACAAAATGTGTAATAAGGTTTCTAATAGCAAGGCTAATGCACAATATAAACTCAACAGTTCAAACATCTCACTTATATTGTGTGTGTCATCTGTCCTTGCAATACATGTATTGTGCAATAACTTATCATTACTGGATGCAGCCAAGGGGGAAACACTTGATCATTTTTTTTAAGATTGGCAATGCCTTCAAGCCATGAAACAAAAATATTGTTTTCTTTCGTACTGTAATACTCACAGGGGAAATTTTTGTTTATTGGTTATATGTCACTATAAATCAAGAGAATTTCCTCTGTTTTGGATGTGATGTATACCATCTAATGAAAGGACACCTGATTCCAGCATTCTGGGTTCATTGCAGTTCCTGGTGACTCTTCTCCTGGAGATGACAGATGCTCTTCAGTGTTCTCATCTTCCTGAACACTCCTGAGACTTCCTCCATTGAATTGTTGGATTTTTCCTACAGAACGAGATGTGTGCATATGACAATCAATTTTCATCAAGACTGATCACTCACACCACAAGGTCAAATTTCTTTTTGAGTCTGTGATTTTGGCAGGAAAATCAGTCATAAAGCAGACAATGCCTCCAGTGCCTCACGGTTTTCAGGCTTGTCAAATTTTTTGAGACTCAATATATTCTGGGCCTTTAAATCCTTGATTGGAATTGATCTGCGTTTCAATATCGTATCTCTTGATCTTTTCTAGTTACATATGAATCGTGGTAATGATAAGGGGCAAACTGACTACAGTGAAAACAATTATAAATTACTATACATTTAGAAAGAGAGATAATCATTTCCTAACCAAGAATTTTTTTAAAAAACTGTTATGAGCTTAAAATAGTTAATTAAATTTTAAACTAAGAATTTCATTCTTATCTGCTCTTCCCAGTCAGAAGTGCACGTATCACTACCTTATAAGAGTCTATGTCAGCAACTATCAAACCACATTGGATTATTGCCTTGAAAATGCACCAGAAGTTAAATTTAATTTTAATTATTACACATAGATTATTTCTCAGCAGCAGTAATTATGGGCTGAATGTTACTTTGTTTGGCTGTTAATTTTGTCAAGTTTCAGGAAAGGTTTCTGTCTGTGAGGCCTTGCAAGTTTCCCACTGCACCTTGCCAGACTCATGTCAAGAACTACCTACCCTTCCTAATGACACCTCTCGCTCTTAATTCTACCTCTATTCTAATCACTTCCACACCTGATATAACTTGCCACTGGCATCCTTAGTGACAGTACCATCTTTAAAAGGCTATTCTGCAGATGGACAAAAGTCATTAATTTGGGACTGTCCTACACAGTTCAAGATATCAGCTCCAGACATGGCAAACAAGGGGAAATTGGTGCCCTGCTTTGAAAGGAAGGACCTAGAGGTCTTGCTGGATGGGGTGGTGCAGAGTTGGGATGTCCACTTACCCCAGGATTGGCAAGGGAAGCTACAACAATCCCAACCTGGTCTGAGGTTGTCACCTGGGTCAGTGCAGTCTTATCCATCTGAAGGAATGCACAGCAATGAAGGAATGGCCTTCTCCACTCCATCAATGTAAATGCCACCATCTTGTCTCTGAGACTTCACACTCACTTTATCTCTGCTTCCATCAAGGTTCATGCTCTAACATTCTCAGTATTGCTCGCAACATCTTCCCTAATACCACACACTCAAATCCAATAATCCCCCTATGCCCTCTGCCCTGCCTACACATTCACCTCCACCAAAAATAGCAGCTGTGCCACCCATCTTTATTTCCCTTTATATTCCATTGTCTGTCTTTCTTCCAGGAGAAAAACAGGCCACAATAAAGCACAAAGAGCCCTGATTCTGACCAGCCTGAGCAACTGACTGACTTTGTCTGAGCTCCTGGATTGCTAGCAGAGGCTGCCCTTGACTTGCTATACCAGGACCCCTCTGAGATATCACCCTTGAATTGACTGAGTAGTGCTGACCACCATGACAAGTTCAGCAACACTGGGAGCTTAGAATCTCTGACTGAGGGGGCAAAATGCAAAAAGGCATGAGGCCAGCTCAGCAGTCTACTTTCTGTTTCTGGAGAAAGACATAAACACTCCTGTCAAGAAACGAAAATGTTGAGATGCCATAGTTTAGGATTTCATGTTGACATTCCCAAGTGAATTGGATAGTGCCTTGTGTAGCTTTTTTGTCCAAATAACATCTCATAAGAGTCAACAAATTGCCTTCAACAGAAGATAAACTAAACATGCTCCCAAACTCAAGCAATGGACAGGAAAGGGAGATGATCTTGTACCTATACTATTTTCATTAGAAAAGTTTAAACAAGTGATTGATCAGGTAAACTACCAGGCCCCATAAATAAGTATATTAATGAGTGTTTGGAGATAGAGGACAGTCTTTCTCAAGCTACTGCCTTCTTCAGATAGAAGGTCGGCTCGGCAAGTTGGAAGAAGATCAATGGGTGGAAGAGTTCACTATTGCTTTGGCTAGAGAGCAGAATGGGGCATCATCAGTGACTGGGATCAACGCACATTATACCAAATGTTCAGTCATCCTCTGGGATCAAGAAATTCTTCTCAATTCATGCTTTATATACTTTCCCTGCCTATTTTATTTATGGATCAAAGCTAAAATGTTGTTTCTTAATAAACTACCTTAAATTTACTTATTAGTGCTCAGTTGTCTATCTCATGTATCCATGTTGTATCCAAACCCAAATCATGGGATTAAAAACTTGGAATTAAAATCAATCTGTACAAGTGTCAGGGTTCAGCACAAAAACCACATATTGTAAAAAAAAACATGTTTAACGCTGACAAATTGATCATATGCGTGAATAAGATATGCTTCAGTTTCTACTCAATGGATGCTATCCAAGCAAGTAGATGGATCAGTAATAACCACATACATTGACATACAGTAATGATCTGTCACAAAACACCATAATCTGAATCATAAAATAAGTGTTGCTCTCCACTGGAGAATACAGTACACTGTCAATTGGAAAATAAACATTGAAGTTGAATATGGCAAGTGTTAAACTTAAAATCAATAGAATGTAATGATTAAGAAAGGGGCAGTGGTCCAAGGGACAATATATTATTACCTTTGTCAGAAGTGGGAGGGCAGAGCCTCTACTTTTCAGAAGATGTTAAACTGATGTGCTGCTGACTGTATCAATAGTTCAGGTGAAGGTCCAATCACAGCATTTCAGAAAAAGCAGGTAGTTTTTATTGCTGCATTAATCTAAACTTTTTTTAGGCAATGCTTCTACAGACAGATTACTGATCAATTATTTATTGTATTACTTTTCTTTGGCATCTTACTGAAGCAGAATAGATATATATTTCCTGGACATGACAAGATTTTGTACTTGGAGACTTCCAAAAGTTTAAATCAGTGCAAATGTACTACATTATTCATTTCATTAAAACAAAAAGGGAAGCAATGTTTTCGTTTTTGTCAGCAGAGGCTATTTAGGTTAATCATCTGAAATTACAGTTGGCACCAGGAAGTGCTTTGGTGTCAATACAATTTGCCTGCTATACACAGCATATGGTAAAACCAAACAAAAAGTAAACACTTTAAAAAAAACAGAAAGGCACATTAAGCAACTGCATCTCCTACTTGCTAACAGTTGCATGTAGAATCTCAACTCTTGGGTATTAACATTTTAGTGTGGTGTGAATAGCTGACTGACAATAGTTTAAAACGCTGGCTTCAGCTATAATCAATGCAATCTTTTAAATTGCTAAATACGGGATAAGTACTCATTGAACTGTCTGAAATAGTTGGCACATTTAATGTTTTCTAAGAGGGACCATCATAATTGAACCTCATGTTTCTTTTCCTCACATATATTTCCTCAAATAGGCAACTGTCCCTGCTAATGGTGTGAGGATTTATTCAGTCTGAAAATGAATTTTGTCTTACACTGAAATTTAACACAAATGATAAACCGGGAAACACGAAAATTTATCATGCAGGTTAAGCAGATTAAACAATTTACCAAATGGAATGGACACATCTGACATTTAGTACCAAGTTAACATTCCACTGGGAATTTCTCTTGGGTTGTCCCATTTGACTCCCATAATTTCAATCTAGCAGCAATGGAAATGGAATTTCTACTAAACTCTGAAGGAAGTTACAGCAACTTATTGAGATAACTCAGTGTGGAAATTTGATGATTATGTTTAATGAAGGCAAAATAAATGGAATGACATGTAAACCATAATTTTGAGAGAATGAGATTAAGATTTATGTAAATTAAATAGCAATTGAAGAATCAAAGTTAAAATGCCTGGGCCAAGATCTTCTGAAAAGGAAAGACCATGGGATGAAATGCATGGATGGTGAGTGAGAAGATGGATTTAATGAAAGTTCAAAAAGATTGGAAATAGGTAATATGGTGTCCACTCAGAGAGATTATGTCTGGCAGAAAGAGTTCCATCATTTATCTGTATCTGCACCGCAGAAACCTCAATTGAGAAGGAAAACTTTGAGTTTCATACTTGTTCAACAAGCACATCAGCGAAAAGGTTTCAGAATATTTGAAGCAGGCAAGCCATTATGATATAACAGTTGTGTGACAGTCATTCAAGTGAGACATTGTAGTGACAATAGGAGAAAGCTAGTATTCAACACACCATGCCAGGTTTTGGGTTGAACAGAGAAAAAGAATGAAACTAGACTTTAATGTGTTCATTCACCTGGTGAGAAATTCTGAAAATGAAGCACCAAAATGTGAGTTGCTTATATTCACAGATTGTGAGAAGATTTGTAGCTCGGGTGCTCATTGTTGTGGTTCTGTTCGCCGAGCTGGGAATTTGTGTTGCAGACGTTTTGTCCCTTGTATAGGTGACATCCTCAGTGCTTGGGAGCCTCCTGTGAAGCGCTTCTCCAGCATTTGTAGTGGTTTGAATCTGCCGCTTCCGGTTGTCAGTTCCAGCTGTCCGTTGCAGTGGTCGGTATATTGGGTCCAGATTCAATGTAACAGCACTGTTCACCTCTATTGACAAAACCCTAGCCAGAGAAATAATAGCCAACCTGCTGGACACACAGAACAGACAACAGGACGTTGAACCTATCAACAAAGACGGCATACTCAAACTACTGGACTCGTGCCTCACAACATACTTCACATTCAACAACCAAATATATGAACAAATCAACGGCATACCCATGGGCTCACCCATCTCTGGACTCATAGCAGAAGCGGTAATGCAAAGATTAGAACAAACAGTCTTACACAAATTCAACCCAAACTCTGGGTCAGATATGTGGATGACACCTTTGTAATCATTAAAAATACAGAAATAGAGGACACACACCGGATCATCAACGCCACACTCACAGGAATCCGATTCACTAGAGAGGAAGAAAAGGACAACCAACTCCCATTCCTAGACGTGATGGTACAGAGAACACCAAACGGAGAATTCACCACAAAGATATACAGGAAAGCCACTCACACAGACCAAGTCCTGAACTACGAAAGCAACCACCCCAACACACACAAAAGACACTGTTGCATCAAGACACTGTTCAAAAGGGCCACAACTAACTGCAGGAAACCAGAACTGCAAAAAGAGGAAGAAGAACACCTCTACAACGTATTCGCCAAAAACAGATACCCCCACAATTTCATCAACAGAAAGACAACGGAATGAGGACATGCCACAACCCAAAGGACTAGCCACGTTACCCTGCATCATGAACATTTCAGCCAGACTACTACGACCACGAGGACTCATAACAGCACACAAACCAACAGCCACTCTCAGACAACAACTCACCAGGACAAAGGACCGGATACCCAGCATGAGCAAAACCAACGTAGTGTACATAATTACATGCAAGGACTGCACAAAACACTACATAGGACAAACAGAAAGACAGCTAACGATCCATATCCATGAACACCAACTAGCCATGAAACGACACGACCAGCTGTCCTTAGTAGCCACCCACGCAGATGACAAGCAACATGAGTTTGACTGGGACAACACTACTATTATAGGACAAGCCAAACAGAGAACAGCCACGGAATTCCGAGAGGCATGGCACTCATCCACAGATTCTATCAACAAACACATTGACCTGGACACAATATACCGGCCACTGCAGCGGACAGCTGGAACTGACAACCAGAAGTGGCAGAGACAAACCACGATAAATGCCGGTGGAAACAACGCAGAAGCGCTTCACAGGAGGCTCCCAACCACTGAGGATGTCACCTATACAGGGGACGAAACGTCTCCAG
The DNA here is from genome assembly GCF_037043375.1 of Chiloscyllium plagiosum. Classification (NCBI taxonomy): domain Eukaryota; kingdom Metazoa; phylum Chordata; class Chondrichthyes; order Orectolobiformes; family Hemiscylliidae; genus Chiloscyllium; species Chiloscyllium plagiosum. The sequence goes on from NW_028270155.1 coordinate 44,035,286, forward strand.
CACAAATTCCAAGCTCGGCGAACAGAACCGCAACATATATTCACAGATGCATGAACTACTTTAATATGGGAGGCTGGATGCGCTGGGACTTTATTTCACTGGAGCGTGGGTGGCTGAGGGGTGTCTTTAGAGTCATAGAGATGTATAGCACGGAAACAGACCCTTCTGTTCAACTCGTCCAGGCCGACAGATTTGCCACCCTAATCTAGTCCCATTTCCTAGCATTTGGCCCATATCCCTCCAAACCCTTCCTATTCATATACACATCCAGATGCCTTTTAAATGTTGCAATTGTACTAGTCTCCACCACTTCCTCTGGCAGTTTATTCCATGCACGCATCACCCTTTGAGTGAAAAAGTTGTCCCTTAGGTCCCTTTTATATCTTTTCCCTCACACCCTAAACCTATGCTCTCTAGTTCTGGACTCCCCCACCCCAGGGAAGAAACTTTGTCCATTTATCCTATCTATGCCCCTCATGATTTTATAAACCTCTATGAGGTCACTCCTCAGCCTTCAATGCTCCAGGGAAAACACCCTCAGCCTATTCAGCCTCTCCTTATAGCTTATATCATCCAACCATGGCAATATCCTTGTCAATCTTTTCTGAATTCTTTCAAGTTTCACAACATCCTTCAAATAAGAAGGAGACCAGAATTGCATGCAATTTTCCAAAAGTGGCTGAACCAATGTCCTGTACAGCTGCAACATGACCTCCCAACTCCTGTACTCAATACTCTGACCACAAAAGGAAAGCATACCAAACGCCTTCTTCACTATCCTATCTACCTGTGACTCTACTTTCAAGGAGCTATGAACCTGCACTCCAAGGTCTCTTTGTTCAGTATCACTCCCTCAGACCCTACATTAAATGTATAAATCCTGCTAAGATTTGCTTTCCCAAAATGCAGCACCTCCTATTTATCTAAATTAAACTCCATCTCTCATTCCTCAGCCCATTGACCCATCTGATCAAGATCCCGTTGTAATACGAGGTAACATTCTTCGCTGTCCACTACACCTCCAATTTTGGTGTCATCTGCAAACTTACTAACTATACCTTCTATGTTAATATCCAAACCATTTATGTAAATGACAAAAAGTAGTGGACCCAGCACCAATCCTTGTGGCACTCTATTGGTCACAGGCCTCCAATCTGAAAAACAACCCTCCACCACCACCCTCTATCTTCTACCTTTGAGCCAGTTCTGTATCAAAATGGCTAGTTCTCCCTGTATTCCATGAGATCTAACCTTGCTAACTAATCTCTCATGGGAATCTTGTTGAACGCCTTACTGAAGTCCATATAGATCACATCTACTGCTCTGCCCTTATCAATCCTCTTTGTTACTTTTTGAAAAAACTCAATCAAGTTCCTGAGAAATAATTTCCCATGCACAAAGCCATGTTGACTATCCCTAATCAGTCCTTGCCTTTCCAAATATGTGTAAATCCTGTCTCTCAGGATTCTCTCCAACAACTTGCCCACCACTGACATCAGGCTCAACAGTCTATAGTTTCCTGGCTTGTCCTTACCACCTTTCTTAAATAATGGCACCACGTTAGCCAACCTCCAACTGTACAAATATCTCAGCAAGGAGCCCAGTAATCACTTCCCCTAGCTTTCCATAGCATTCTTGGGTACATCTGATCAGGTACTGGGGATTTATCCACTTCTTTGCATTTCAAGACATCTAGCATTTCCTCCTCAGTAATATGGACTTCTTTTCAAGATGTCACCATCTATTTCCCCACATTCTATATCTTCCACATCCTTCTCCACAGTAAATAAAGATGCAGAATTCTTGTTTAGTATCTCCCCCATCTCCTGTGACTCTACAAAAAGGCTGTCTTGCTGATCTTTGAGGGGCCCTATTCGCTCCCTAGTTACCCTTTTGTCATTAATGTATTTGTAAAATCCCTTTGGATTCTCCTTAACCCTATTTGTCAATGTCCCCTTTTTGCCCTCCTGATTTCCCTCTTAAGTATACTCTTACTGCTTTTATACTCTTCTAAGGGTTCACTCGATCTATCCTGTCTATACCTGACATACGCTTCCATTGTTTCCTTAAACAAACCCTCAATTTCTTTAGTCATCCAGCATTCCCTACACCTACCAGCCTTTCCTTTCACCCTGACAGGAATATACTGTCTCTGGAGTCTCATTATCTCATTTCTGAAGGCTTCCCATTTTCCAGCTGTCCCTTTACCTGCAAACAGCTGCCCCCAATCAACTTTTGAAAGTTCTTGCCTAATACCATCAAAATTAGCCTTCCTCCAATTTAGAACTTTAACTGTTAGATCTGGTCTATCCTTTTCCATCACTATGTTAAAACTAATGGAATTATGGTCACTGGCCCCAAAGTGCTCCCCCACTGACACCTCAGTCTCCTGCCCTGCCTTATTTCCCAAGAATAGGTCAAGTTTTGCACTTTCTGCAGTAGGTACATCCACATATTGAATCAGAAAGTTTTCTTGTACATTCCAAATGCAAACAATTCCCCTCCATCCAAACCCTTAACACTATGACAATCTCAGTCAATGTTTGGAAAGTTAAAATCCCCTACCATAACCTATTATTTTTACAGATAACTGAAATCCCCTTACAAATTTGTTTCTCAATTTCCCTCTGACTATTAGGGGGTCTATAATACAATCCCAATAAGGTGATCATCTCTTTCTTATTTCTCAGTTCCACCCAAATAACTTCCCTGAATGTATTTCCGGGAATACTCTCCCTAAGTACAGCTATAATGCTATCCCTTATCAAAAATGCCACTCCCCCTCCTCTCTTGCCTCCCTTTCCATCCTTCCTATCACATTTGTATCCTGGAACATTAAGCTGCCAGTCCTATCCATTCCTGAGTCATGTTTCTGTAATTGCTATGATATCCCAGCCCTATGTTTCTAACCATGCTCTGTCATTTGCCTTCCCTGTTAGGCCTCTTGCATTGAAATAAATGCAGTCTAATTTATCAGTCTGACTTTGTTCTCTACTTTGTTCCTGCCTACCCCAGAAGTGATTCCAATGATCCAAAAATGTGAGTCCTTCTCCCATACACGAGATTTTCAGCCATGCATTCATCTGCTCTATCCTCGTTTTCCTATCCTCACTAGCTTGTAGCACAGGGAGTAATCCAGATATTACTATCCTTGAGGTCCTCCTTTTTAAATTCCTGTGTAACTTTCTATATTCTCCCTTCAAAATCTCATCCTTTTCCCTTCCTATGGCATTGGTTCCAATGTGTACAATAACCTCCTGTTGGTCCTCTCCTTTGAGAATATTCTGTACCCTCTCTGAGACATCCTTTATCCTGGCACCTGGCACCAGGGAGACAACAGACCACTCTGTTTTTTTCTGCTAGCCACAGAACCGTGTATCTGTGCCCCTGATTAGAGAGTCCTGAACACAATCGATCGCTTGGAACCCGATGTACCCCTCACTACATTAGAGCCATTCTTGATACCAGAAATTGGCTGTTGGTGCTACATTCCCCCAAGAGTCCATCACCCCATACATTTTCCAAAATAGCATACTTGTTTGAAATGGGGATAGCCACAGAAGCCTCCTGTATTACCTGCCTACCTTTCATACCTTACTTGGAGTTAACCTATCTACTTGACTGTATCTGTGGCTTTTCTTCCTTCCTTGTGGAGGTTTGTGAAGTCACGGGGCTCATGGATGGGGTGGGTGGCCTGCATCTTTTCCCTGGGATGGGGGTGATGTCTGAGACCTAAGGGCATGTGTTTGGGGTGGGGGGTGAAGGATTTGGCAGAGACCTGGGGGCTGACTTTTTCGTACAGAGAGTGGTGTGTGTGTGTGTGGAAGGACTGCCAGGGGAGGGGTTGGAGGTGGGTGCCTATTTTATGAATAGGGTTCATTCAGTAATTTTTTTTATCTCCAGAAGTGTTCTTACACACAACTGATACTTCTCCCTCATCACCAAACCACCACCAGTAAATCACACATGCTCTCCAACTGAATAACCTATATGCAAATCCCTCAATGACCCAGCCTTACAGCTCTTTCCATGTACCAGCCCAGCTACTCCCCCCTTTATATCCACTAAGCCAATTCATTAATTAATTAAGCCCAATCAGTGATTAGCCACTTGCTATATTAACAACAAAACTCTACCAACTTATCGCTTCAGTCCCTGCTTCAAAAAGCAAATTATTTCACGGGATGTGGGCATCGCTGGTAAGGTTAGCATTAGTAAATCACGCAGGATTTTTTTAATAACGATTGCCATTACTGAAGTTGATTTTCAGTTCCAGATTGTTATCATTTGAATTTCAGCTTCCTAGTTGCCATGTTGTGATTTGAATCCTTGTACCGGTAACATTAACTCCAGCTTCTGAATTACTCATCCATTGACCTTACCACTGCATCAGCAATCTCCCATAGGACTGAAACCTTCTGGTATCAAATGAAGGTTGATTTGGTGCTCCAAATTCTGAAGATTTTTCTTAAGGTTAGCTCCTGTTCGAAATAACAGACAAAGGAAATTGTTCTCCCATTTTCCCAAATTGGATTCAGATTCAGCTACCAAAAATATGAGGACATTGATCTTAGTTCAACCTCACCATCTTGCTCTGGCAGTGAATACTTTGTGAAATTACAAAGTTTCTGAACTGAAAGGTGCAGATTAAGCAACACAGGAGTTGCTATTGCCCACAGTACTAGTTTATGAGGCAAAACTTGGAGCCATCGATCACTATAATCTTTGCCCTTCACACAGATCTAGTGGGGAAAGAATACTTCAACTTCTAATGATTATACTCTGATTTTATTTTTCCCTTGATAACATGAGGAGTGACTTAGCAGTTTTGAAAACAGCAAATGAGTTTCAGCACTCAAGAGGGCAATGTTGTAAACAAGATTTTCTTCTGCTTATGTATCTGTTCAAGGTTTGTATCAGTGCAGCACAGTTTGAAATAATGTCTTAGTTTCATTCATTTTTGACTGTGTGAACTCATAAGAATAAGAAGCAAGGACAGGTCCATGACATTGTTTAGGCCTTTCATCTTCAGTCTGAACCTTTCCAGAAACCTTCAGTTTTAACTGGTACTGGCTAATTTGTAACATTGATTTTTCTTTAAACATTGCTTTGAGCTGACCTTTTACATCCTCTTGACTTTCTTCCACATTTTCAGTCATAAAAACCAAGCATTTCTTGTTAGGATTGTCTTGTTTCTCAAGATCTATGACTTGGGCCTCAAAGCTGCAGTGTGGCTCATTTTCCTCACTATCATTGCACATCAAATCGTTGTGGCCTTTTTGAGATATGGTAGCCTTAATGAAAAAAAATGGGTACATTTACTGAACAGTCAGAAAAATATGACAATTCTAAAGAAAAATGTTTATGTAAGTGGTTGTAAAATGTATGAATACAGTTATAACAATTATAAAAGAAATGCTCTGTTTTAACATTCAACAGCATTATAAATGCATTTCTCAAGATTTTGCTGCAGATAGCAATTAAAGCAATTCTTCTTTCTAATTATTAAAACACTACAAGATTTCTTTTTGCATTTTGACATCCAATTAGAAACAGAAAAATTAGTGGAATTTTCATCGCATTTCCACTCACTCAGATTCAATACCTTTGTTCATCCTGCTTACATATGTAACTTGCAAGCCTACATGTACATATTGGAATCTGCTGCAATGACAATAAAGCTAGTCATGCACACCTTTATTATCAATCACAATGGATCTGTCAGCGCCTTCTTGTGCCAACACACACATATATGGCCAAATGTAGAAACAAGCAAGTTGAGTTCAATTTGCCCTGTTCTTTTATAAGCTTCTCCACACTGGTACCTTGCCTCAATATTCAGCATTAATATAATGATGAATGTGAAGTTGCAGTCCTTAACCACTACACGTGTCACAAGTTATGCATTCAAGTACATGTGAATTGATAACAGTGTGACAAGTCTTAAATACAGTCACACAATCTCTTGGCACAGTAAATTTAATTTTCTAAGTGTGGAGTCTCACTACTTTGGATAGTAATTATTTTCAGAGATTTGTGAAAACATTTTTCTATTGTTTTATTTCTGTCTCTTTTGAACTTTGTTAATTCCATTTTCTTTCCTTCACTTTATTTCTCTTTACATTATTTCGCATTGAACTAGCAATTGTAATTTATAGCTTCTGCTTTAGATTTTGTGTGCCTTAGGAGGATTCATAGAATGGCTGCAGTGCAGAAAGAGGCCTTTCAGCCCATCAACTCTGCACTGACCTTCCAAAGATCATCCCACCTAGACCTAACACTTGCCTAGAACCCTGCATGGGGATTTCTACACATCCCTGGAGACTTCAGAGCACTTTTTTTTCTTTTTAGCATGGCCAATCCACCTAACCTGCACATCTTTGTGACTGTGAGAGGAAAATGGAGCACCCGGACACTGGGAGAACATACAAACTCCATACAGACCTTAGGCTGGAATCGAACGCAGGACCCTGGCACTGTGAGGCAGCAGATCCCCTGCGAAGGGGTCTTACTGAGAAGGATCTCTAGTAAGACATGTTCAAAGGCTAAGGGAAAGTTTGTGGAGCAGCTGTAAGTATTTAGATTGGCAAGTGTTGCTCCTTTACAACTGGCCACAAAATTTGGACCATCGTATTTGGATTTCTCCTGACTACTTTTTTGCATGTTACCAATGTGCATGTTACATTTATTTCTGAATGAGAAAAGGCCTTTCTCATTTATGTCTCAGCAGTGGATGAATCTTAATTTAAATTAGTATTGAGTTACTTCAGATTATAATCTGCATCTGGAACTGATGCTTTTGTAGCATCTAGGATGAGTGACCCAGATTGGTGAGAATGTGTAACTCAATAGAGTAGGGAGTAGTTAGTGTAAAAATGCTTAGAATGGGAGCTAGATAAGCACATGAAGAGAAGGGAACAGAGGGATTCACTTTAATGAGAGAGAATGGAGGAGGCTTAAGTATAATGTAAACCTTAGCATTATTTCATTGGGCCCAATGGCTTATTCCTATGTTGTATATTCTACAAGATTCCCTGTAAAAGCTGGACCATGTGAATCAATAGAGGGTGGAGACACAGTTCAAAATTTTAGCAGCTGAAATCTAAATTTCTGTTCTTGCAGCATTAGCATGATAAATCTGAAAAATGAATTTAACAGTAAAGCTGAAACTCTTTCTCCTCACATGCGCAAATGCTTCAACATATTGATTTCCATTTTGTTCAGGGTATAGCAAAACTGAAAACCCAGCAAATATGTAATTTAATCTCAAATCCAATTTTGAAGCACCCTGACAGAGATGTCAGAGGGCAGGATTATGTGAGAGAAAATAAAGACAGATGGAGATGAATCTGTCATATCTCCTGACTGGATCCTTTCATCTGTAACCTAAAGAAAAAGGGAAAAAAATAGTTTTAGGGGAAAAAAAGTCAAGGTAACAACAGAATGAAGAATGTACAGAGTTTAATTTACTAAGATTTTGAACTCTACAGTTAACATTCAGCACAACTATTACCTAGGAAAACTGTTTTAATCTTGATGAAAGTAGCTGAGCATAAGTATCGTTACTATTCAGTTTTGCAAGGAACTTGTATTTTAAACAAGGCTGCCTTATCCTCGGGCATCAGGCTAATGGATTAGCTGTCAACAAGTTCTTTTGTTATGAATATTGTGAATATATGAATACAAAATTGCTGATTTTACACTGCTCCAATTGTTGTGAATCCTTGAAACCTTTATATTAACCTAGCTGCAAATATATGCCATTGCATAGAGTAAATAGGAGGGTATGTAATGCTCAACTAATCGCCAACCTATTGGACAAGGTTTACTGTCACTGATGGTATAAGAAAAGGATGAAGAAACAACTAGTTGGAATGTAATATAAACGCCAGCAATTGAAACTGGCAGGGCCAGTCTGCAGGTTTTTAACTGACTTTATAAAATGCATCTAGAAAAATAAATGAAGCTGTGACCTGTGTCTTATATTTGAATTAAGGCCAGGGAACACAGATCAATTAGATAGGTCTACCAAACAGCCAGGATATAATGATAGACTGAATAGCCTCCTTTTGCACTGTATTATTTTATGCTTCTTTATCACCCAGCATCCTTAAAATCAGACCAAATTCAAGTCCAATGATTAGGCTTGATTAAGATATTACTGCTGAGCTGTGGGCATCATTCACAGTCCCAGAGGCACTTCACAACAGAATTGTCCAGGTTTCCACTTCTTCCAACTGTGACACTTTTTTTTCTCAGAATATTAATGTTGAATATTTTGTCTGCAAATTCAGTTAGATATTCATATTTCAGTACTGTCAGCTTTTCACTCAAAACTGTTTCAGTTTCCAAAGTTGCGATTTCTTTTCAAAACAGCCTTGAAGAACACTAGGGAGAAAATGAGGACTACAGATTCTGGAGATCAAATTGAAGAGTGTGGTGCTGGAAAAGCACAGCTGGTCAGGCAGCATCTGAAGAGCAGGAGTCAATGTTTCAGGCACAAGCCCTTCATTCATTCCTGATGAAGGGCTTATGCCCGAAACGTCAACTCTCCTGTCCTTGAAGAACACTATGCAGAGATTTGTTTCTTTGTGCAGATAATGAATATATTCTTCACTGATATCTTAAAAACACAATACAGCTGCATAAATCTGTTTTAAATGTTATTTGGCTTTCGTGTCTTTACATTAATGTTGAAATACAAGTCATGTGTTTTGAGCGAAGTAATTGTTGTATTAGTGCATAAACTTCAGACCAGACAGACAAAGTACCTTTAAAAGAGTTAAATGACACATGGCATTCTAATGTAAAGGGACTCACCTCACCTTCAGTGCAATGGAGTAGGTGTACTGTGTTCAGTCAGTTGTGTATATATAATGAACAGTACTATCAGTAATCATAGAATCCAGTGTATAAATCTATAGCAATGTAAATAGGTAGTGTTGTTTATGAGACATGTGACTCAACAAGAATCCAAACTTAGTGGTACCTGTTTTGTGAGCTAACAAATAAGGCAGCACTCACACCACAGCACACAGCCAGTGGTATTTGATCCAAAAATCCATGTTATGATGGCGCATCAGTAATGACACTTGGATCTATTTTTATCATATTCATTAACCATGTGGCAAAAATTAGAAGACATTGTTTGAAGTAAATTCACATATTGAGGTCTCCTAAATAACATATAAATCATCTGCAAGAAAATCCAAAATAGATTAGATGAAAAGGCATAAGTAAAAATCATAACACTCAAATTCTATCACATGAAACACAACAATTAAGGCCGAATAAGAGTAACTAATTTTATTTCCTTCTCTCAAAAGGTTTCACATGTACATTAATTGAGATGTCATTTTAAGGGAAGATCATGAAGACGTTCACATCGGAAACGTCCAAGTTTCACAGGAATGCAAAACAGTCAAGAAAATTGAACAGGGTTTATAAAAGGTGGCAATGAATTAGACTGTATGATTCCCTGCCCTCTATATCAACATTGATATAGATAATACAGAGCGGTTCATAAGGCATCAGCATAAAGTGGGACACACAAACTTATTCTACCTCAGCAGGTGGAGAGTGTTGGCTTTTGATATTTAAAAATGTTAATTGTGAAGGTTTCTCAATTTTTTTTGCATCAAAATAAATTTTAAAGTGCTTCTGCACATTATTGAGCACTATTTGATAGAGTGAGACAAAACAAACTACTGCAATCTGATGAGTGTCACTGGAGGCAAGATAAAGAATTTGAGAGTTCTTCAAGTGAGCTGCAAGGTGACAAAATTTGCGCTGATGAATGCTGACATACTGAATAAAATCGCTACATGTCTGCACGTAGGTCAAGAAACTACATTGTTTTGCTGAGCCACAGTGACAGCCAGGTGACAAAGATTAATAGCTTTGTATTGACTGTGCAACTTCCAGTTCCTTATCTTTGTCAAGTCAAGGCTTTGTCCAAGAGCTGAACGTGTTATTAGACTTATAATTGCAGAGACATTTTAAGGGTTTCCCCTTTGGGGACTGCAAAATCCAATAAACCTTTCATAAAACTTCAAGCATTCAAGTCCAAAACCATTGTCACAGAGACAGGCATGCTCTCAGCTATAACATACAGAAACATTGAAGCCACTGACGCCGAATAATGAATGACTTATTAAGTCAACTTTGAATTTGGGTCAGCTGTTTAATAAAATTGTGAACAAATGTTTTCAGTATGAGTGAGTGGCAGTCGTCCTTGCCATGATTAAACTCCTCGCATGAGACTGTGTTTTTCAGTTGCAAATCTTCGTTTTTCATTCTGGTGACTGTTCCAGTGCAGAGATGTTTTGAAAATATTCATTATTTAGAAATTTGATTTAATCTAAGTTATTTCTTCCAAGCTTAGTAATTCTAAATTTACATTTATGTAATGGCTGGACTTTGAAGAATTGAGGAAAAACACATATTTCAGCCACAAACTATTAGAAATATTTTGATTGTGCAATTCCTTTTAATGAAGTAGTTCTGAACAATAGATGCAATTATTTTACAAAACGTAACTAAAATTCATTACAATGTTGTGTCTCACTGGGGATCAAAATTAAAGTGAACAAGACCTTTTTCAAAGCACAGCACCTGTCATATTTTATCTTCCCTTTATATCTTCAAAGATATGAAAGTCATAAAACTGGGGTGAGTTAGGGTCAGGTGTCACAGATTTATTTGATGGATGCTTTGTCACTGATTGGCTTATTTCCTTTCACAGAATTTCCGACACAGCATTTGAATAAATATGAGCAATATGTTCTCCATGTACCCCTCTTGATTTGGAAGATGAGAGGTTGAATACAGATCTTTATTACTGCCATCAGGATTTAATTTTATTTATTCAAGCTGGTAACCCTACAATGTCTAGATAAAATATGGATGATGGCAATTTAATATGATCAGATAATATCATATTGATACACGATATGGCAAAATTATAGTAAATTTAAGTCAGATATTTTTCAGTAAATATTACAGTTCAGTATAAGAATCTAGCACAAGAACTGCATTTAAAAATTAAAGCATAAATAATTAATCACTTTATCTAAGTTAGAAGTTTTAGGAACATGGGAACAGAAATAATTCATTCATCTCCCCCACACCTCCTAAGCTCATTCATTCAAGTCGATCATGGCTGATTTATATAGGAACCTAATTTATCCAGCTTAACCTCACATACTTTAAGCTTACTGTTGCTTCCAGTCTTGAAAACTGTCTTTTTAACAAATAAAATTGACTGTGATATAAAAGGGTAGGGTAGGTAAAACACCGTACTATATTCATAGATACAACTTATACTCTAATATTCAGAATTAACACAAGGTAAATATGAGTTAACAGACAAAACATGGTCTAACAACTCTCAAAGCACATCAAATAACTAATTTGGTCAAGGCAGATCCTATCGATTTCTCAGCAACCTCCTAGGTATTGATGAGACACACAAATTTCATTAAAACCTGGTTTCATTTACAAGGACTTCTAACTCTTCACTTTTGAAGACCTTGTTTTAAAACTTTTCCAAAATATTCTCCATCGTGCACTGCTTCAATAACAGCTCATATTCTTATAGTTCAGTCTCTTCCCGTGAGAGTGCATTCCACTGAAATCCTGTGATGGCACTCACTCAAAGACACAATTACATTTTTTGTTCACTTTAACCGGCACTTCCCCTGGCTTTCTTTAATATTTCTCAGCTGCACATAGGAAATGCTGCTCTGGGCTTCTTTCAACCCCACTCTCCGATGCACGGAATCATCAGATCTTCTTTTAAATACAGACATTGCAAATAGTAGCAGGAATAGGCCATTCTGCTCTTTAAGCAGGCTCTGCCATTCTTTATGATAATGGCTAATCATCTAGCACCATTATCTGTTCCTCCTTATCCCCATATCCTTTGATCCCTTTAGCTCCAAGTGCTGATATCACAAAATGTTTTGGCCATCACTGCTTTCTGTGGTTCCCCACTCTCTGGGTGAAGAAAAACACACATTTATCCAAATTGTACTGCATCTGCATGCATCTGTTGTACATTTGCCCACTCACACAACTAGTCCAAATCACATTGACATATTTCTGTAACCTCCTTGCAGCTCACCTCCCCTCCAACTTTGCGTCATGTGCAAATTTGAAGATATTATATTTAGTTCCCTCATTTAAATCATAAATGTATATTCTGAATACCTGAGGTCTTCGCACTGATGCCTCTGGTACCCCACTAGTCACTGGCTGGTATTCAGAAAAAGATATACTTATTCCCACTCTTTGTTTCCTGTCTGCCAACTGGTTTTCTACCCATTTCAACATACTACCTACAATGCCATGTGATTTTGTTTTACTCGCTAATCTCTTATGTGAGGCTTTGTCCAAAGTCTCATGCACATCTGCTGCCTTCCTTTCATCAACTCTACAAACTACGTTCTCAAAGAAGTCCAATAAACTCATCAGGGTGATTACCCTTTTGTAAATCCATGCTGACTCTGTCCAGGCCTGCCACTGTTTTCTAAGTGCTCAGCTATTAAATCTTTTATATTGGATTCTAGCATTTTCCTCACAACTGGCGTCAGGCTGACTGGTTTCCCAATTTTCTCTCTGCCTTGCTTTTTAAGTAGAGTCGACATTAGCTACCCTTCGATCTATAGTTCTTCCAGAGTCTATCGAATCTTGAAGGATGACCAATGATGCAGCAATTACATCTATAGCCCATTCCTTAACTACTCTTGGATACAGATTATCAGGTCCTGGATATATATTTATTTGTCTTCAATCTCATCAATTTCCTTCACACCATTTCTCTACTAATATGATTTCCTTCAGTTCCTCCCTTTCATAAACCCTGTGTTCTCCAGTATTTGTAACATTCCTACATTCTTTACTCCTAACATGCTCAACAGAGCCAATTCTGATGCAACAAATTTGGCTATCTCCTAAAAGAGAGATACCCCTCAACAGTATCCAAAGTGATCTCCCTGTTTCACAGGGAAATAGCCACAGGAGACTCCTGCACTGCCTGCCTCGTTCTCTTGCTCTGCCTAGTGGTCACCTATTCCCTTCCTGCCTGTGGAATCCACAAACAATGTGACCACCTCCCTATAGTGCTATTCCCAATACTCCCCACCTTGTGGATGCTCCACAGTGTCCCTAGCCATTCCAACTCTGAAACCTGGAGCTGTGGCGGGATGCACTTCCAGCAAACATGCTGGACCCGGGCACTGGAACTGCCTTTCACTCAGGTGTGTTCTCCGGTGTGCTGTTCGAGAAGCCTCCACTGCTGCGGGCAGTGCTCAAGGATTTTCCTGATTCCTAATCTCAATGTTTAGATACAGTCTAACTCCAAAGTCTTTCACTGAGAATTCTGAGGCAGCAAATATCCAACGTGGAACCTCTTGCCCTGTTCCTGTGCACCTGACTGTATCCTGCAGGCTCCAAGACAAGGTATGCTTTACATTCGCTCTGAAAGATTTCTGCAAATGTTCTTCTCACCAGAGACATAATGTATATTTGTGTTCCACAACAAATATCATCATAAGCAAGGTCTCATCTGAATATCCTCCAGATGAGAAGATCTTTACTCTTTATAGAATTCTCCTGATTGGAACCTTCAAATATTCTTCAGCCATATTTTCAAACCACCTTCATTCATTTATCCTTCATTATGTCTTGTTATTTTCAGATTATCCTCTCCTGATTATTACCAGTGGCTTAAACTTTGTGCTGTTGGACTGCACTACATTGAGTGTACACTTTTCATGATGAGTTGTCTACACAAATATTCCTTCAATACTCTGGCAATGCTCATTATTTGAGTGGTTGGCATGTCAAAATTTACAGGAGTGTTTTTCAGGTCCCTAAGCTGTATCTGTTATTTGATATGAAATTGTGATAGGTTTGACATTGATTTATACTGGGTGTGAAATCTTTACCTTATGTTGCAATACAAAGTTTTTTTCTCCTCGAAGACCTGGAACACCATTCAGGGCTAGCTTTGAAATCTACAATGTTTAATCTTCTTGCTTGTTTCAAGATGAAAATTTGCACAGATCTTCAATAAACTGAGGGTCCTGGTTTTGCAATTTCATCTTCCAAATGTGGACACATGCTAGGCTTTCCTCTGTTTGCATATTTTTCACTGGCATCCGTTTAAACTGTATAGAGAGCTTCCTCCATTCTTTAATACTGTTCTCCAGCACCTTGAATTCTCTAGCTGTTGCTCAATCATTTATCTGCACTGAAATCTCTTTGTGATTGGACTTGTTTGTATTTGTATTGCTTCTTCTGGACCCCATGTTGCTATCTTGGAGAGATAGCACCAGTGAGACGATTGCCTTGAAATTAAAAGTTGACATGTGCAAACAAGAGGAAATGTATAGCCATTTCCAATGGTGTATATTCTCTGATTCTTGCAAGCAGCTTTGTACCAAGGTGAGCTCAACATCAGCAGGTGAGTGGTAAGTAGAAACAGCTTGAATTGTTTGGCAAAAATTGGCGGTCAACTATTACATGAGTTTGATCATTATCCAAGTCAATGTATCAACAACCTACATTTGTAAAACACTTCTATCAAAGGTGCTTTAGAAGAGTATTATCAAAGAAAGTTCAACACCAGGTCACTTGAGCAAATAAGCACATTATAAAGAGTTTCTTCAAGAATGGAAGGAAGTAGAAAATAGAGCAGATTTTAGGAATGAATTCCATAGCTTAGGAATCTTGCAGCTGAATGGCCATCAAATGCAGAACATTTAACCCAGATGTGCAATAGGCCAGAATTAGTGTGGTACATTTTGAGGTTTCTGGGGCTGGAGGAGGTAAAGGAAACATGGAAGGCACACAGCTATGCAGGCACTTGAAACAGCAGATTAGACTTTTAAAATCAAAATATTGCTTAACAAGGAGCCAGTGTAGATTATCAGGCTCTGTGCCACAGGTAAACTGAATTATGACACTGACTGTAGAGTTTCGGATACCAACTATTTCACAGAAGGGGGTCATGGAAGCTGGCCGGGAATGCATTGAAATGTATTGAAAAACTAGAAGTTACAGCAACAATGAAGGTTTTAGTGGCAGATGAGCTGAAGCAGGGGTAGAGAAATGCAATATCACAGAGGTAGAAGTAAGTGATCTTAGTGACTGTTTTTCCAGACATACTGAAATTGTAAATAGTCTGGATTAGTCTCAGTCAGTTTCAAGGGAGGACGGAAGTAATTGGTGCCTTGAGGGCAACATTTGTGTGGACCAAAACGATTACTTCAAACCTTTCAATGTTTACTTTCAGGAATTTTTGCTCATCTAGTACTGGATGAGTGCAAATCAAGTTGCAACAGTGCAGCAGTTAGAGACACTGGAAGAGGCAAGGGAAGTGGTGTTGTGGTAGAGTGCATGGGGAAAAATGATACTTAGTTTTCAGATCATGCTGCTGAAGGGAGCACGTAGATAAGAAAAGCGTCAAGGACAGATCCATGGAGAATATCAGAGGTAATGGTCTGGAAGTGGGAAGAGAAGCCATTTTATCGATATGTTTAAATAGGTAAAACAAAACTAGGGAAATGCAGCCCCACCAATGGACAGTGAAGGACAGTATTGGAGGAGGAGGCATGTCAAGGTTGCAAACCAGTAGGGAGGACAAAGAAGGTTAGTTTTCCTTTGTCTAAGTCATTTAGATTTTATTTGTGGCATTGATAAGATCACATCAGTAATGTGGCAGGTGTATATATTCACGATTGTATCTTCATTCTCAGCTGCGGTTCAGTCTTATGGAGGGGTAGTCTTATGAGCAAAGGTGAAATAGGTTGGGACACATGGGGTGATCTCATTGAAACATATAGGATTCTTAAGGGGCTTGAGAGGGTAAATGTTGAGAGGATGTTTCCCCTCATGGGAGAGTCGAGGACTAGAGGGCACAGTCTCAGAATTAAAAGGCACCAATTAAGACTGAGATGAGGAGCAATTGTTTTCTCTCAGGGGGTTGAGAGTCTTTGGAACCCCTTGCTGGAGAGTTGTGGGGCAGAGTCCTTGTGTATATTTAAGGCTGAGATAGATAGATGTTCAGTAGGGGAATCAAGGATTAGGAATGTGGGCACAAGGAATATCAGATCAGCCATGTTCTTACTGAATGGCAGAGCAGGCCCAAGGGAGTGAACAGCCTATTCCTGTTTCGATTTCTTATTGTTATCTGCCAATAGTGCAGCACCATTCACAACAAGCAAAATGAGCAGTGTTCCAACAAGGACCAGCGATGCAAGTTTCAGGCCATTATGACTGAATTGGGAACAGAGTGCAATGAAATTCAATTGCTAACACTGAGTGTTACCATGTTTAAAACATTCTTCCAGAAATAAAACCAGCTCAATACGGCAATACTTTCAGACAAAGAAGATAATTTTTAAAAGTATGAACAGAGAAGAGTCTAAAGCTGTCAAATTAAGTGAGCAATGGTAGGAACCAAATGGAACAACAGAATGTATGCTTATAGTTCAACATGCTGAATGATTGACTTTCAAATTGTGGAAGGGGTAATTTCCTTAGTGTCAGCATTATGTAGAGGCATTAACCAAAAAGAAACACAGATGAGCAATAAACATAAGTGCACTTTGCTATTTTTCTTAAGTACAACTTGTGTCTATTCAGCCAAAACAAAGTTTAACTTTAACTGGGTGAACATTTCCCTTTGCTTGAATATAGCCTGTATTTTAAATATGCTGGCAAAGATAACATAACTTCATTTGTGATTGTGCATCAAAATTGTTAGTAGAAGTCAATAAACCAAGGTCAGACTTACTAAAACAAGGTCAACAATAAAAAGGATCAACTAGGAGAAGGGCTTATGCCCGAAACATCGATTCTCCTGCTCCTTTGATGCTGCCTGACCTGCTGCGCTTTTCCAGCAACACATTTTTAAGAAAAAATAAAAAGGATCAGCAAGTTCTTAGTCATTTCTTCTGAATTTATGGAATGAGCGAGTTTGAAAAGTATGATCCAAGGGGACACTTCCACTTGAACAAAGGCCACTGGGGTTTAGAGCACAGAGAAGTGGATCTACCTCAGCAAAGGGAGGTGCAAAGAGCTCCACAATGCTTTCTAATATCTTGTGAAATAACTCTATAGGTGCTAGCATCCCGTCACCAAGTCACCCTTTATTTACAGGTGGAAAGCATTTGACACTGATCCAACTTCTTCAGAGTCAGCTCTCAGAGTGAATAGGATGTCTGACACTCTTGTTTATGTCTGTCAGCCAGGGGTCCCTGATTGGGGCTGTTAATCTGGTCCAATCAGGGAACTGTATGCTATGAAATCCACCTGGCTGACCTCATTACAATCACTACATTCCTCCCCCGACTCCAAGGACATAGGCCAGTTCTTTTTTTTTGTAGTTCCTCCTGGGGCATTTTAGCACCGGGTCAGGTCCCTCCCACTCTGTCTTGGATACAGATGGCGTGTAATGCACAGAAGGGCATCCTGAATCCTGAATCCTGAAGAAGGGCATGTGCCCGAAACGTCGAATCTTCTGTTCCCTAGATGCTGCCTGACCTGCTGTGCTGTTCCAGCAATAAAGTTTCAGCGTGTAATGCACAGTAGCTTGCCTTGTATACACAATGTCTCGGAAGAAATTCATTCTCTTCTTCAGGTAGCAAAGGCATTGAGGCAGTGACATCACTGTGTCCATCTCCGATTCCGAGGTTTGTTCAATGCTTGATGGAGAGGGAAAACCCACAGATTCTGATCACCTCTCCAGCTGTTCTGAGGGGCCAAGTATGTTTTGTTGCTGCTCTATTTGCAAGTTTGCAGCTTTTACATGGTCCATGTTCTTGTTCAGGATCATTGCACCAACCTGAACTTTATACATCATTGGACTTGACCTCATGTTGACCATGCCTCTTACCCATGGAGGGCCATTCCAGTGGTTCCTAAACCAAACTTCTCTGAAGTAAACTATCTCTCTCACTTAGCAGAGTTATGTGTTTGGTATTGGTGTTCCTGACGCCATTTCACCCTATCCCCAGACTTAATCTGGTGCAGAGTCTTCTCCTCATTAATAACACTGCTGGAGCTTTCCTATAGTTATAATGGGGTGGTCCTAAACTTAAATAGGAACTGGGACAATTTGGTATCTAGTGAAGCTATTGGCTGTTTCTTTAAAGCTGCCTTCAAAATTTGGAATGCTCTTTCTGTCAGTCCATTGGATGATGGATGATATAGAGCTGTCCTTATATGACGAATGCCATTTACTTTAGGAAATACTCAAATTCCCCACTGGTAAATGAAGACCTGTTATCTGTGACCAACACTTCTGGAAGAAGTGTATTGCAAAATATGAGTGCAGTTTATCTGTTATCATCCCCGTGTTTGATGAATGAGCTCCATGCATGTCCAACCACTTTGCGTCTAGATTAGAGCCAGTCAGGCAGCATCTGAGGAGCAGGAAAATCAATGTTTCAGGCAAAAGCCCTTCATCAGGACCACTTTGAGTGAGCATCCACAATGACTAAGAACATTGAACCCATGAAAGGACCGGCACAGTCAATGTTTAACCGAGTCCAGTGTTTACCCGGCCATTCCCACAGATTTGGGGGAGCTACTGGCAGTAATTATTGTCCTTGTTGGCACTCTGGGCATTGCCCCATCAACGAGGCTATGTCTGCATCCAATCCCGGCCATTAGACATAACCCCTCACCAACATCTTCACTTTGCACACCTCTGGATGACCCTGGTGGAACTCAGCCAGTATCTGGTGGCAACCTTTGCTTGGACAATCACACTTACTCCCCACAATAATATGCCATCCTCTACTGTGATTTGGTCTCTCTTGATCTAAAATGGTGTCAATACTGGATGTGATAGCCCTTTGGTTTCCCCCATTAGCACCAGCTGTTTCAGTTTTGTCGGGACCAGATATTTCTGCATCCAAAATCTGATATTGTCAGCTGTAACTGGAAGTGTGTCCAGAAAATTTAAAACCATTACAGACTCTTCCAGTGATGGTTCCACTGATGGTATATCTGCTTAATGTATTCACATTTGCTATTTGGCCTCCTGGACGGTGTTCCAACTTGTAATTATACGTACCTGGTAATAGAGCCCACTGCTGAATTCAGCCTGAAACTATAGGCACTGCTGATAGTCTTCTTTAAGTGGAATTGGCAGCGGTTTGTGGTCCATTATTACTACAAAGTTACATCCATAAAAGGTAATGGTGGAACTTCCTGACTCCAAATATGACCGCCAAACCTTCCAGTCTGAACATATTTATGCTCTGCACTCGTCAAAGTCCTGGATCCATAGACTATTAGGTGCTTCCCTTCATTGGGCCACCTATGAGCTAATATGACCCTGATGTCGTACTGGGACACATCGCAGCTCAATACCAGATCTTGCTTGGGATCATGGTGTGCCAGCACTGTTACAGGAAGATAGCTGTTTCTTTACTTCCCTGAAAGCTATTGCATTTTTTAGGAGTTGATGCATAGGGGCCAGGATGGAGGCCCAGTTAAGTATGAACTTTCTGTAATAATTAACCAGCCCAAATAAAGACATATACTCTGGTACAGAGATGGGAGCTTGAGCACTTTTGATCACCCTCACTTATCTTCCAACAGGTAAAAACTGAAGCAAAATATTCATTTAATATCTCTCCCATCTCCAGTGGTTGAACACAAAGATGACCTCGCTGATCTTTAAGGGGCCCTACTCTCTCTCTCGCTGCTGTTTTGTTCTTAATGAACTTATAGGATCTCTTTGGGTTATCCTTAACCTTATCTGCCAAGGATATCTCATGTCCCCTTTTTGCCCCCCCGATTTCCCTCTTAAGAATGCCCTTACACTCTTCATACACTTCAAGAAATTCATTTAATCCCAGTTGTCTACATCGAATATATGATTCGTTTTATTCTTGACTAGAGTCTCAATATCTTTATTCATCCACTGTTCCCTAATCTTACCAGATTTACCTTTCACTCTAACAGGAACATAATGCCTCTGAGCACTCATTATCACACTTTTGAAAGCGTACCTCTTGCCAGTTGTCCTTTACCTCCGAACAATCTACTTTGAGAATTCCTGTCTCAAACCATCAAAATTTGCCTGACTCCAATCAAGAGTTGAGAGTGTAGTGATGGAAAAACATAGCACGTCAGGCAGCATCCGAGGAGCAGGAGAATTGACATTTTGGGCATAAGCCCTTCATCAAGAATCTATTAAGAACTTTAACTTTTATATGAGGCCTGACCTTTTCCATAACTATTTTAAAACTAATAAAAGTATGATAATGAGTCCCACAGTGTCCACCTACTAACACTTCAGTGACTTGCCCTGCCTAGTTTTCCAAGAGAAGTTCAAGTTTTGTTCCATCGTCATGCAGTATATTTGCATATTGATAAAGAAAATTTTCTTGAACACATTTAACAAACTCCTCACCATCTAAGCCCATAACATTCTTGCAGTCCTAGTCAATGTTTATTAAAGTCCCCTATTCTTACAACCCTATTATTCTTACATATATCTAAGATCTCTGTGCATATTTCCTTCTTAATTGCCCTCTTGGGGGGTCTATAGTACAATTCCTTTCTTATTTCTAATTTCAACCCATATATCCCTCAGAAATATCTTATCCAATGATGGTAATACTGGTTTCCTTAATCAAAAACACCACTCCCCTCTCCTCCTTGCCTCCCTTCCTAGAGCATCTAAAACCAGGAGCACTAAGCTGCCAGTCCTATCCTTCCCTCAACCAAGTTTCTGTAATAGTTATGAGATTCCTGCCCCATATACTGATACATGAGTTCATCAGCCTTTGGAAGACTCATTGCATTGAAAATAAATACAGTTTAATTCTTCAGAGTTACCTTGTTCTCTGACTTGTTCTTGTTTGTCTTTTCTAATAAATTTACTCTTTTCTGATTCAGAACCATTTGTCTTTTTATTTTCACTGCTACTTCGAAAACCCCCAAACTCACTTTCTAATAATTTACAGGCTCCTGAAATAGAACAAGCCAATCTCCCCACCAGGGTATTGGACCCATTCCAGTTGAGGTGAAACCCATCCCTTTTGAACAGATCTTTTCTACCGCAGAAAGATCCCAGTGATCCAAAGATCTGAATCCCTGAACATTGCACCACATCTTCAACCATGAATTTATCTGCCCTGTCCTTTTATTTCTTCCTTCATCAAAGCTTGACACCAGGGGGAAATTGAAAAGTGGGGCACTGGAAAAGCACAGCAGGTCAGGGAACTTCCGAGGAACAGGAGAATTGACGTTTCAGGCATGACTCCTTCATGAGGAATGTTGCGAAATAGGTTGGTCATGTAGGCAGCTGCTGAAGAAGGAGACATGGCTGTAGTAGCAGGTCTGCTTTAGGACATGGTTGATGAGGTTGAGGGCAGAGGAGATAACGTGAGGGGTGCAGTGAGAGAGATAGACTCACTGAGATCCTTGTGGAGAACTTCTTCAAGGTGGGCATCCTTGGAAGAGGCTTCACAATAAGGTTACAGTGACTAGGAGAAAGTGAGGACTGCAGATGCTGGAGATCAGATTGAAAAGTGTGGCGCTGAAAAAGCACAGCAGGTCAGGCAGCATCCAAGGAGCAGGAGAATTGACATTTTAGGCATAAGCTGTTCCGTTTTTAAACCTGCCATCTAACCTCTTATATTCACTGCAAAGCCTCAAGTCGTTCTCTATCTATGTTGTTCTTACCAATGTGTACAACAACTTCCGGTGTCTCACTCTCCCTTTTGACAACATGCTTCAAACATTTTGAGACATCCTTAACTTGACACCAGAAAAACAACATCCTATACTAGAGTCACACTCACTGCTGCAGAATTTCCTGTCTGTGCCTCTGACAGAAGAGTCCCCTATAATAATTATTCTTTTAAATCTTGACAAACCTTGCATAATGTAAGATTTATTCTTAGTGCCCAAAATCTGACTGCCACTTCTATTTTCCTCTGACAGACTATTCCCTTCATCAGGATCCAAAATGGAATATCTGTTTGAGAGAGGAAGAACCACAGGAGGTGTCTGAACAATCATCTTACCATCTGACTGATGCTGTTGCATAATCACCTCTTGAAACCTACTAGTCATCACACTTTGTCTCTTGAAAGCCCTCAGTGAAAAAAAAGAAGCTCTCAATAGCACCTTATTATCAAAGTAAACAACTCTTCCTTACCCATGGATTTTAAGCTTGATCATGCAAAAGATAAAAAAAAACCTTTTAAACAACCAAGCACTTTGTTTTAGCTGAAACAATCAAAAAAACACTTCGATTCCTCCAACTGTCAACGTTCTATCTCTAGGTTAAGAAAAAAAACTTGCTTCAGAGCCGTCCACTAGTTGGCCTTTCCACAAACTCTGCATGTAAAACACTCTTTCCTTCTTTGCGTATATCTTTTGCTTTGGTGAAAGTTTTTTTGAAGTATAAAGTTTCAAACTTTAAAAAAAATCCTTCTCCAGATTGAAACTGGACAAATACTTGGTGCTATCTCTCCTGCACAAACCACACCAAAGTCACCCTTTATTTACAGATGGAAAGTCCTTGACACTGATCCAGTTCCCTCAGAGCCAGCTCTCAGAGCGTCAGGATTAGATTAGATTAGATTACTTACAGTGTGGAAACAGGCCCTTCGGCCCTTCAAG
The DNA here is from genome assembly GCF_037043375.1 of Chiloscyllium plagiosum. Lineage (NCBI taxonomy): Eukaryota > Metazoa > Chordata > Chondrichthyes > Orectolobiformes > Hemiscylliidae > Chiloscyllium > Chiloscyllium plagiosum. The sequence goes on from NW_028270155.1 coordinate 44,057,942, forward strand.
GATGTCTGACACTCCTGTTTTTATCAGTCAGCCAGGTCTCCCTCCTGGACCAGGTTAACAGCCCCAATTGGGAAGGTCATTATCTATGAGGTGAACCTGGCTCACTTCATTAAAACTATTACACTTTATATGCAAGCACATTTCACAATAAAGTGGCATTGTCCTGAAAAATATCATTAGAACGAGAAACATTGGAGCTAACAAAAACAAATTGTGATATGCAGGATGCTCTGCAGTACTCATTTTTAGATCAGCTGGCCTTCTAAGTGCATCAATGCCATTGAGTTTATATGCTTCCAGCTGATTGTAACATTGGACAAATCAAATCACAGAGTGGAGTCTGGCTAATAGACCATAACTTTTATTTTTGCTTTTTTTTAAACTGTGGTGGTCCATCATGGGACATATTCACACAAGGCTGCCAATGTACTTTTAATAAAAGAGCATCAAAATTTATTTCACACAGAAGGAAAAGAAATGCTAACTATCTGAAACAAAGAACTATTTGAAATGATCTTGTACAGATATCAGAAGTAAAGATTCAATCCTTTTGCTCTCAATAACAATGTTAAACATACTCAAAATTGTGAAGGGTTACACTGATTTCCTTTTAAAGTTCCTTGTTCAGTAGGTTATTGTCCAACAGGTTTACTTCCTGGTGTGGTGTGATTTTTAACTTTGTCCACCCCAGTCCAACACCGGCACCTCCACATCTTGTTCAGTGGGCACTGCTAGTATTTGGTAATAATCTGGTAAACTTCAACATTCACTTGATTCTATCTTCTTTAGTTAACATTTCTTCGACAAGACCCTTAAGCAAACTGCTAACACAACCCCCTTAATTTTAGTTTGGATTCCTCAACTCCTCTACAGTCTTCAATCTCTGGAGCTTTCTCTACCTGGCACTAAACAACTCATGACTTGACTTTTCTCCTGCCCTGACTGTTCTGAAGACTGTTAAACCACACTGCTGTGCTGTTTTCCTCTGAATGATCTACTTTGAACTGAAAGAAATCTACACATTCCCTGACCTTTCAGAAGATCTTTTTAACAAAATGAATTTTTTTCTGTTTATGTCCCTGTTACATATGACACCTTGCAGTTAGGCAACAGCCCTGCTTTTCTCTTCTATCTTTTTTCTCTAAAGCATTTAATTATTCAGCACATGGACTTTTTATAGGCTCATTTAAATGCATGTAAACAAATGTCTAGATGTGTTGGCACCTCTTATACAACTCATAAATGAAATAAAGTGTTCCTCTTCTTAACCTATACAACATAGAAATACAAACAAAACTTCAAAGCTATACATTCTTCTCTCCACCTTATGACTCAGATTTCCAAATTATCATATTAAAAGTATAATAGTAATAACAAAGAGGCTTTCCAAAAATCTGCATTTATCAATCACTAGGAACATGCAGAACAGGAAGATTATTATGTGAATCAGCTTAAAACAATTAGTTGACGCCAGTGCCTGAATTGAATACGACTTGGAGACTAAACATAAATCACACAGAACAGAGTGTGCTGGTCGGAAAGGGGTGAGCACATAGGGAATAAGGGGTCTCAGCAGTAGGCCGTATCTGCCAAGGCATTTTTGGGATATTTCTCAATTCAATTGCAGTGAAAACTGATGTCACGGACATTTTTACTTTATGAAAGGAATCGTATTGTCAGCTAGTGCAGTCACATCTGCAATATCAAAGCAGTGGAAAGTCAATATTAAATAGGGTTGTCATGGAGAGCACAGTTCTTAACTTCCATCTGACTAGCTACTTCAAGGCTGCTGTTGGAGACATAAGCAACATGCTGTAGTTTGCAGTGCATAAGGTCTCTATACAAAAAGAGAGACATCTTCATCTCAGTCCCTCTTGTTACAAATATGGCAATACAGTGTGTAAAAGAGATTGCAGGTTTTCTCAAGGTGCACAATGCCACTGGTTGCAGACACAAGCCTTTGCATGGACCTCATTTTGACTTGGACATGTTAATGAATGAAAAAGGGGTCGAGTCAAGAGTCAAGAGTAGGTTTATTTGTCATTTCTACCATATGCAACTGATACAGTTAAAATGGACAGCATAAACTGCACAATCATATGCAGGGTGGCATAAAATGCCTCAGATGTGCAAAACACGCAAGACAGCACAGTAATTCCTAACATGTCAAGATAATAGCTACTGTGGTGTACAAATGCTAGTGTATTAAAAGAATGATAATTAATAAACATTGTTCAAGCAGCAATATGAAGTTGTGCAAAGAGTTTCAGACAGAATAGAATCTGATCATACATTGTTAAGGAGCCTGATGGCTCGGGGGAAGAAATTGTTGCACAGTCTGGCCATGAGAGATCAAATTCTCCAGTAACTTCTGCCAGATGGCAGGAGGGAGAAGAATTTGGGTGAGGGGTGTGTGGGGTCTTCCACAATGGTCTTCGCCTTTCGGATGCAGTGTGTTGTGTAAATGTCTGTAATGGAGGGAAGAGAGACCCCAATGATCTTCTCAGCTGTCCTCACTATCTGTTGTAGGGTCTTACAATCCAAGACGATGCAATTCCTGAATCAAGCAGGGATGCAGCAGCTCAGGGTACTCTCGATGAACCCTCTGTAGAATGTGGTGACAACAGAGATTGGGAGATGGGCTTTTCTCAACCTGCGCAGAAAGTAAAGATGCTGCTGGGCTTTCTTGACAATGGAGCTGGTGTTGAGGGACCAGGTGAGATCCTCCACGAGATCCTCCACTAGGTGACACCAAGAAATTTGGTGCTCTTCACGATCTTCACTGGGAATCTGTCGATATCCAGTGGAGAATGGTTGCTCCATGTCCTCCTGAAGTCAACAACCATCTCTTTCATCTTGTCCATGTTCTGAGGTAGGTTGTTGGCTCTGCACCAGTCTGTTAGCCACTGTACTTCCTCTCTGTATGCTGACTTGTTGTTCCTGCTAATGAGACCCACTACAGTCGTGTCATCAGCGAATTTAATGATATGATTCAAGCTATGCATCACTACACAATCGTGTGTCAGCAGATTGAACAGCAGTGGACTAAGCACACAGCCCTGGGCGGGGGGCCCCATGCTCAGTGTGATGGTGTTGGAGATGCTGTTCCCAAACCGGACTGACTGAGGTCTCCCAGAAAGGAAGTCCAGGAAAAAGTTACAAAGGGAGGTATTATAGCCTCAATGTCCAGTTAGTCTGCAACAGCAACTAGTTAATGCCCCAGGATAGGATTGACTGGTACGAGGAGTCACAGTTTGAATATATAGGAGGAAGGTATAAAGGAGACTTCAGAGGTAGGTTCTTTACACAGAGAGTTGTGAATGCATGGAATGCTTTGCCAGCTGTGGTGGTGAAAGCAGAGTCATTGGGGACATTTAAGTGATTGCTGGACATGCACATGGATAGCAGTGAGTTGCGGGGTGCGTAGTTTAAGTTATTATATTTTTCAGGGGATCTAAGATGGCGGCGATCTGAGAAGATCACACTGCAGAGCTTCGCATCGCAGCAGGAGCAGGATAGTCCTTTAACCCACCCAACCCAGGTCATCAGGATTTCTTGGGGTGTTGGAAAGATTGTGGAGCCCCAAGAAACATTTAAAAATTGACTTACCTGTATTTTCAGCTGTCCAGAAATGCCTAAAAAGGGAGGAGGAGCATCTGAGGCCGGGCCTGCAGCTCAGCCTGCAGCAGCCTCAGAGCAGATTACTCTCCAGGACCTGGTGAACCAGCTCTCGAAATCTTGCGAGATGTTGGGGAAACAGATTGAAGAGAAGCTGGCTCCAATCTCTCTCATGTACAGAAGCATGAGCAGCAGCTGGGAGACCTGGAGAAGAGGACGGATGAGGTGGAGCACAGGGTCACAGTGGTGGAAGCTGATGCCAGTTCTTTCAAGGAAGAGATCCAAGCCCTGAAGACGTAAGTTCGTAATTTGCATGACCAAGTGGATGATCTTGAAAACAGGGGCAGGAGAAAAAACATTTGGATCATCGGTCTGCCTGAGGCTAAGGAAGGTGAGCGGCCTGCGGAATTTGTTGAAGATTGGCTTCCAAAATTCCTTGACTTGGAGACTGGCATGAGAGGATTGAAGATAGAGAGGGCTCACCGGGTCGCAGCACGGAGGTCGGGTCTAGGTCAATGCCCTCGTCCTTTCCTGGTGCGGTTCCATCATTACCAGGATAAGGAGAGAGTCATGGAGGCTTCCAGACTCCAGGGGAAGGATCCAAAGGCCCTAATTTACGAGGGGTCTAAGATCATGTTTTTTCAGGATTTTTCAGCGGCAGTGATCCAGAAACGAAAATCGTATGATGGTGTCAAGAGAAGATTGAAGGAGCTTGGGATTCAGTACTCCCTGAGATATCCGGCAGTGCTTCGGATCACTTTAGATAGATCCATGCACATCGGAGAAGGCAAGAGACTTTGTGGACAAACTCACCTAATTTAAACAATTGTATGTATAAATATCGTTGCTTGGGTATGCGTTTATCATTCTATAAAAGAAATGGAGGAAATCCGGTTGGAGTTTTGTTTTTCCCCTTTTTTTTACCTCTATTGATAATAATTTGGTTCAAACTATGTCTGGCGGTGGTTAAGATGTACATTTTAAATTTCTAAGTTAGGATATACCAAAGGATGGTTGGGGTATTTATTCCCTTTTTTTAATAAAAAATGTTTTTTTTATTCATATTGATAATCTGTGGGGTGCTTATTCTTTTTAGATTGTGCTTGCGATGCGGCTCTAGCTGGGAGAAGTGAAGGTGGTTGAGATGGTTAGATGCCTATTTATGGGCAGTTCAGGATGGGTAGTTGCCCGGTCCGGGGAGGGGGTGAGTTCCCCTACTCAGCGCTATTGGTGCTTTATATGTTGGTTTGTTTTCTGGTTTTTGTTGTTTTTTATTTTTAATAATTTTGTATGTTTGTTAAATGTAGTGGTTTTAGTTTATGTAGTTTTTATATTTGGTGGATCATGCGACACTAAAGCTCAGTAATTTGTGGTTCGGGTTCCTCCTCTCTGGAATTTAAATGTAATTGCAGAAGATTATGGCTAATGATTTGATTAAATGGTGTACCTGGAATATCAAGGGAAGTCACTCACCAATTAAGAGGAAGAAGGTACTCTTGAGTCTTAGAAAGGAGAAGGTGGATATTGCTTTGTTACAGGAGACACATTTGGATGACAAGGAGCATTTGAAATTACAGCAGAATGGCTTTGACCGAGTTTATTTTTCATCATTTCATAGCAGAAGTAGGGGAGTGGCTATATTGGTTAGGAAAAATCTCTCATTTAAATTGTTGGAATGTGTTAAAGACACATTCGGGAGGTTTGTAGTTCTTAAAGCCTTGATAAATGGGGAAGAATATGGCATTTTAAATGTTTATTGTCCCCCAGCTCATCCTCTTAAATTCTTGGTAGATGCTTTTTATAAAATGGTAAGTCTCAAGTCTCGGCACATCATTATAGGGGAAGATTTTAACTGCCTCATGGACCCCATGGTAGACAGGTTGCCTAAAGGTCCCGCGATACCGTCTGCACAAACTAAACAGTTATTGGGTTTGTGTGGGGAATTAGGATTGGTGGACGTCTGGAGGTGTCTCCACCCTACAGGTAGGGATTTCACGTTTTTCTCCAATCTGCACAGATGTCACACGAGGATTGATTTTTTTCTGACCCCTGCAGTAACCCTGGATCTGGTGGCATCCTGTACGATTGGTAATATTGCCATCTCTGATCATGCTCCAGTGTACCTCATGGTTAAAATTAAGGATGTTACAGTGGATTCAAGGTACTGGCGAATGGACCCCTTTATTCTCATGGACAGCAAGTTTGTGGAGTATTTCTCTAGGGAATTTCGGGCATTCCTAGACATCAACATAGGCTCGGTTGATAGCTCATCTGTTCTCTGGGAAACTGCCAAAGCTTATGCCAGAGGGTTAGTTATTTCATATTCCAAAAGTAGGAAGCGGCAGAAGGGTGAGCAGCAACGTCTCCTTGAAGCACGGTTGAAGGCAGCCGAGAAGGCCTATTTTGACAGACCCTCATTGGTCAAACTACAGAGGATTACGGCACTGCGGCTTTTGCAAAGCAAAGGTTATATGTGCATGGTGACAAGCCAGGCAAATACTTATCATACCTTGCCCGAAAGAGAAGTGCCCCACAAACCATTACAGCGATTAGGGATGGGTCTGGGAACCTAACATGTGATTCTAAAAAGATTAATGTGGCATTCCAGAGATTCTACTCTAAATTATATCAGTTTGAGAATTGTGAGGAGGGGCAGGCCAAAATCCTTTTTAGAGATCTGAAGTTCCTGGGTGTGACTCCCGGACAACAGTCCTTTCTCAATGCCCCATTATCAGAGCAAGAAATGCAGGAAGCTGTGAGGCAGCTTCAGAGTGGAAAGGCGCCCGGTCCTGATAGACTTCCCAGTGAATTCTATAAGGAATTTATAAATATACTGTCAGGCCCGATGCTGAATATGTTTAAAGATTCATACAGTCATGTTTGTCTCCCACCATCTCTGAGAGAGGCCAATATTTCACTTATCCTTAAAAAAAGGGAAGGATCCGAAAGACTGTGCTTCATACAGGCCCATCTCGCTCTTAAATGTGGACTTTAAGATCCTTTCTAAGGCTCTTGCGTTAAGGCTGGAGACTGCATTACCTTATATTATTAAAGAGGATCAGACGGGCTTCATAAAGGGTCGCAGATCTTCCAATAACGTTAGGAGGCTGCTTAACGTAATTCAAGCATGCCAACAGCAGTCAATACAGGGATTGGTGATTTCTTTAGATGCAGAGAAGGCATTTGACCGAGTTGAGTGGCCGTACCTTTTCTATACTCTAGACCGGTTTGGTCTGTGCGAAGTTTTCATAAGATGGGTAAAGGTTCTCTACAGTGTACCTCTCGCTGCGGTCATTACCAACGGGGTACGATCAAGCAATTTTAATATTTCTAAGGGAAGCCAGCAGGGCTGTCCCCTTTCACCATTACTTTTTACGTTGGTGATTGAACCGTTGGCAGAGGCCATTCGTGGATCTCAATATATCAGCTCCAGAAGTGGGGTCAAAGTTACATAAGCTCTCGCTGTATGCAGATGATGTTCTAATTTTCTTGACAAATCCAGCAGCTTCAGTGCCTTGCCTGATACAATGCATTCACGTGTTTGGCGCTTTTTCAGGGTATAAGATTAATTTTGCTAAATCAGGCTATGCCTATGGATGGTCTTACGAAAGAGTTGGCTCTTGAGAGTGACTATAGATTCCCATTTAGGTGGTCCCAGGGGGGTTTTGTGTATTTGGGCATATTCATTACTCCAGTTCTGAATTGGCTATTCAAAGCCAATTTTACTCAATTAGTTGAAAAAATTAAACAAGATCTCCAAAGATGGGAGGCACTTCCAGTCTCATGGTTGGGTCAGATAGCGCTGATTAAGATGAATATTCTCCCTCGTTTGCGATACTCTATATGGACACTCCCCCTGATTTTCAATAAACAAACACTCAGGAGACTGAACGGTTGGTTCAGCTCCTTTATCTGGCACTGTAAACGGCCCCTCATTAAATTAGCCAAACTGCAGTTGCCTCACAGACTGTGGGGGGGGGGGGGGAGTAGACCTTCCGGACATTAAAAATTGCCAATTAAGCTCGCTTTTGACCTACGTAAGTGATTGGGTTTGTGGGGACCCTCTTTCAATATGGCTAGATATCGAAGTCTCCCAGGCAAGGTGCCCCCTTACCAGTTTGCTGTTTTTTGGACAAGGTGAGGACAGTTAGGAAATATTGCCATAACCCAATAGTCATCAATACTGTTAAAGCATGGAGGGCAATTCGGCAGAGGGAAGGTAATATTGGCAAAACATCTTTGTTTACACCTTTAGTGGGTATGCCGAGTTTTCAACCAGGTATGATAGATTCAGGATTTAAACATTGGGCAGCTAGGGGTATATCTTGCATGGGTGATTTATTTGAGGGAGATGTAATGATGTCCTTCGATCAGTTAGTACGGAAGTACAAGTTACCTAATAGAAACCTCTTTCGTTTTTATCAAGTTAGGAATTTTATTCAAAAAAGGACCACACTTTTGACTGATCCCTACAAATCTGACATAGAAAGAGGGGTACTAAGGGCTAAGAGTACACTCTCTCTCAGTACTCTATATCACCAATTGGGGGGTGCCACCTCAGATGAGTCTGATCGACTCTGCAAGATGTGGGAAAGAGAGCTGGGTGTTGAAGTTTCTTCAGAGGCATGGGAGGGTATTTGGGAGAATGCAAGAAAGATATCAATTTGCAATAGGACCCATGCTTTACAGTTGAAGATTCTTCACAGGTCCACTTAGCCCCAGACCGTTTGTCAAAATTTAAACCAGGGGTATCTTCAGCATGCCCCAAGTGCAAGGTCTGTATGGGTACTCTTACCCATTGTCTTTGGTCTTGCGATAGGCTTCAAACATATTGGAGCGTTGTGGTGGGTGCAATGGAGAGGATTTTAGATGTAGGGGTGGAGAAGGACCCTATTTCGCTCCTTTTGGGCCTACCCATTGTATTTCCTGCAGACTCGCATAAGGCAAAACTTTTCAATATTCTTACGTTCTGTGCAAGGAAGAATATCTTGCTAGGTTGGATATCAGAAAACCCCCCAGGCCTGTCGGGTTGGCGGAAGATTGTTATGGAGCATATTCCCCTGGATTTTCTCACAAATATGGTACACCACAAAACTGAGAATTTTTACAAGACATGGCAACCCTTTTTGAAATACCTGGACACAAATTTATCTGCCACACTAACAAGGGCTTTTATATAGCTGTAACGATTGTGTTTCATGAGTCCAATATCCAGGGAGGAGGAACTGTGAATGTATGAGTGTTTTGTTTGGCTGGGCTGAGTTATTACTATTTATTTGTTTGTTGTTAGGTATTTATTTAGTTAGTTAAATAGCTAGTTTAGGTTTTTTTTAAATGTTATACTTCTCTATATATGTTTATACATTCGTATAGGAGGGTGGGTTGGGGAATTTTTTTTATTATTTGAGTTTAGTTTTGTACTATATTTGTACTGTTTTGAATTGCATTGTTTCTATTTGTTGTAATATTTAAAAATCTATTTTTTCTTAATAAAAATATGCTATAAAAAAAGTTATTATATTTTTCATTAGGATTAAACCTTGGCACAACACCATAGGCCAAAGGCCTGTTATGTGCTGTAATTTTCTATGTTCTATGTTCTATTATCCTAGGAGTAGTCATAATTTCTTTACCAATGGTGTTTATAATCAGCTTTGTGGGTGTACTAATGGTGAAGAAATGGAAAAAATGTTCCGAGTCCTGAAGAAAGCTTTGTGCATTATTTTCACAGTAAATTCCCTTTGTGATTGCACTTATCCAGGTATTAAGGAGCCACAGGTCTGTTTTCTAAACAGTGCATGAATCTGGATGCAATGTTTCTTCCCTGTAAAAGGCCTCACATTAATGAGTCTTGCAGGCCCCTCCCTCACAAGTCGAGACATTGACCCTGCCCACTTCAGGTGGATTGCAGCTGTTTCCTCTCCCATTGCATTGTTTCAATTTTTGCATGATAGAAAATGACAGTGAACACTCCTTGGGCAGTGGTTTCCAGTTCCACCATAACATGTTGGTGAGATCCTGAACATTCAGATCACTTTCCTACGATCACTTCTGATGAACTGCACGGGCTTCATACCTCCCCAGTTCCCAACCCAAACTGGCTACATGGGCCTGAACCTGCCCACCACCTCCATGTAGCCCCTGGCACATGAAGGGACCATGCCAGGTACGGTCAGACACCACATCCCCTCCTTGAAGCGAGGGTGCACCTGACCATGGAGAAATCCCCTGCTGCATTACCTCTTTCCCATCATGCTTTACAGTAATCCTCTTACAATACAGTAGCCTTCTTCAAAACTGTCATCCCAACTTCCTACTAGCCAGCTGCCCCAGATCCCCACAACAGGTTACTGAATCCTCTTCCCATGGCAGATAAACCAACCCCTCAACGTCCCTTCGCCCAACCTGCTCATTTCTCTGGATGTACCTGAAGGACTGCTCACTGCTATTGAACCATCTAACCAGACAGCCCCAGATGAGAAGTATCTAGACTCCTCATTGATGGTTGTAATCTCCCCAAACATGTCAGCCCTATTCCCTGGACTGGCTGCTATGGAGCTACAGGACTGACTTGAATGCACTCCTCAGACTTCGGAAACACAAACCACAGACTGTGAATTCCCAGGCTGGACATGTGACCAATCCCCATGATTAGTATCTTACAGTGCTGGGACCCCATGACTGACAGGTACCTCCATGGCCTTTGGTGAGAAATAGTCCCCTAAGGCTTTGAGAGTGTCTGCCTACTTGCTCCAGTGGCTTTGCTCTGGAAGCTGCTGTCACATGGTACAGTTGTGAGATTGATATTGTATGGTGCTCTACAGCAAGATGTATGTTTCCTTGACTGAAGACTGCTGACTAACAAAGCAAGCTTCCTGGTTGTGTGACTACACTAAAAGGCACAATAAGATACGGGAAGGTACAACACAGGTGCTGTGAGTGTCCAAGTAGGTGCTGAGTGAGCAAACATTAAGACAGCAGTCCTTAAATGCAGCCTGGTCCATTGAATGAACTGGGTCCCTGACCCTGCCTTTCAATGTTAGTTGTCAGTGCACCCTGCAAAACAAGTCTGTGCTTCCTAAGCTCCTGTCACTGGATCAGAAAGGTAACATGAGTGTATCAAGGGGTTGGCAAATCTCGGATGCCAATGTTCATGGACAACAGGGGCATATGGCTGGATTGTGCCCTGAAATGTTGCTGCGTCGTAACCAACATGAAGACTCTTCACACTCAGTGGCAAGACAAAGTTGCCAGGAGCCTGCTATAACTTCCTGGACAATTGTTGGCATCTGCTTTGCTTCCGGTGGGTAATAAGAATAGGAAGCTGCATATTCCTGAAGCAGGATAGGATCATAACATAATAACGATGATGAATTCACCAACAACCAATAACCATCCCTTGGTAGGCAACTGGCTACTGCCTAGAAGCTGGAAGTAACTTAAAAGATGCAGCGAGCTTTTCCAGAACAGCAAGACAGGCTTTGCCACATTTAACAACATAGCCGATGCTTTTCAGGCCCTTTACTATTCTGCTCTAATAGCTAATGGCATTAGCAGTACTTTTATTTTACCTATGTGTTATTAGATTTGACTCAGCATTCAGCAAAAACTATGGGTGATCCTTACAGGAACCCAAGTAATGTGTGCTCTGGTGAGATGTGTGGCAGAACTGGGTACTGGGCAAGGCCCATGTCAATGTTGGGAATAACTCATGCCATCTCTCATGCTCTCCACAAACAGTACTGTAAGATTCTCCTCAGCTGCAGTGAGCTACCAATTGATGGTGGTTACTGCTTGTTAAACACCTGTCAATAGACCAGATTACCTTTACTAGAGGAAGGATTTTATTATATCGGAGAGGGTTCAGAAGAGATTTACAAGGATGTTGCCAGGTCTGGAGGTTTGAGTTATAAGCTGGGACTTTTTTCACTGGAGTGGAGGATGTTGAGGGGTGACCTTAGAGAGGTTTATAAAATCATGAAGGGCAGAAATAAGGTGAAGAGCAAAGGTCTTTTCCCTCGGGTAGGGGAGTTCAAAACTAGAGGAGAGAGGAAAAAGATTTAAAAGGGACCTGAGGGGCAACGTTTTCACACAGAAGGTTGTTTGTATGTGGACTGACCTGCCAGAGGAAGTGGTAGATGCAGGTACAGTCATATTTAAAGACATTTGGATAGGTACATGAATAGGAAAGTTTTAGAGGGTTATGGGTCAATTACAGGCAAGTGGGACTAGTTTAGTTTGGAAAACATGGAGGAGTTGGTCAAAGCATCTGTTTCTGTGTGTACGACTATAATTTGGTGAACAAGGTCAACATTGGGAAGACTTGATGAGAAACCAGAAAGGGCCAAATTTAATTTATGGCTTATTCTGAACAACGTCCTTTTGAATCAGGGCACCTTCAACTCAGGGCATGCTCCATGGGTACCAGCCACATGTGGACCAGGAACACAGACATTGCATCAGACATGTGCCAGTCTGTATGAACCCTTATTATATATTAACAATCCACTTTCAGGATGTCTTTGCGCTTCAACGTTGCGCATTGGGTTGCATCAGCAACTATCATTGTACACCACCAGTCTCTCTGTAATGAGTGAGCAGCCTATGGTCTGCTGAGACTATTAAACCCTTACCTTTATCTTTATGGGTAGTACCGGATTCGGTGGTTAGTACTGTTGCCTCACAGTGCCAGGGTCCCAGGTTCGATTCTAGCCTCAGGTGACTGTCTGTGTGGAGTTTGCACATTCTCCCTGTGTCTGCGTGGGTTTCCTCCGGGTGCTCCTGTTTCCTCCCACAGTCCAAAGATGTGCACGTCAGGTGAATTGGCCATGCTAAATTGCCCATAGTGTTAGGTGCATTAGTCAGAGGGAAATGGGTCTGGGTGGGTTGCAGTTCGGAGGGTCGGTGTGGACTGGTTGGGCCGAAGGGCCTGCTTCCACACTGTAGAGAACCTAATCCAATGCTGCACCAAAGACACTCTGCACTCAGGAACATGTACCTAGCTCATGGACTGGACCAGGTGTATTTACAGACTCTTTTCTTACTATCATGTTGCCCATTCACTCTAAGCCAACTTGGGTACTCACAGTATTCCTGCCTTGCATTGCTCTTTTGCAAATTTGGCCCTTGGCTAGGGATATCAGGCTCATATTCAAATTATTGCTGCTTTGCCATGCCATTTAGCCCAGACATAAGGCCAGGACATTTGCCATGGTTATAAACAGGCTTCAGGCAGGTGGAAGGGGATAGCATTTGCTGAGGAGTATCTTTGCACAGTTGGTCAAGGGCAGTCTCCAATACCAGCCCGGGCTCTGCTGCCCTTGTCAGTGGCAGGATCCTAATGGCAAATGCTGGGCAGCATAGCACGTCTTGACTCCTTCTGCCCTATTGCTATTTATTCATAGAATTTACAATATAGAAGGAGGCCATTCAACCTATCGTATTTTTACTGGCTCCTGAAAGCCAACTAATCCCATTCTATAGTCTTATCTCCATAGCCCTCTAAATTAATCACTTCCAAATATATTTCCAGCGCTCTTTTGAAACTCCCAATGGAATCCACCTCCATCCCTCTCCCAGGCAACAGATTCCAACACTTGTTTGTGTAAATAAGTTTCTCATCATCTCACTCCTAGCTCTCTTGATGACAAGATAAATCTTGAAATTGTTTAAATTAGATTAGATTCCCTACAGTATGGAAACAGGCCCTTCAGCCCAACAAGTCCACACTGACCCTCCGAACAGTAACCCACCAGACCTATTCCCCTACCCTATATTTACCCCTGACTAATGCACCTATGAGGTAGGTAAAAACAATGACTGCAGATGCTGGAAACCAGATTCTGGATTAGTGGTGCTGGAAAAGCACAGCAGTTCAGCCAGCATCCAAGGAGCAGTAAAATCGATGTTTCGGGCAAAAGCCCTTCACCTATCACTCTGGGCAACTTAGCATGGCCAATTCACCTGACCTGCACATCTTTGGATTGTGGGACGAAACTGGAGCACCCAGAGGAAATCCATGTAGACACAAGGAGAATGTGCGAACTCCACACAGACAATCACCCAAGGTGGGAATTGAACCTGGGTCCCTGGTGCTGTGAGGCAGCAATGCTAACCACTGAGCCACCATGCCACTCCATGACATAAACCTCACACAAGTTAGGGTGTATCACAGAAATATTAATAATTGCCACTGAGGAACTATGGCCTGTTTTCCTCCTGGAATGAGAGACGCAGGCATTATGGGTGATCAAGGTGGGTTGTACAACTGGTACTGTTGGCGCAGGGAGGGAGGTGTCCTGGATGAATGAGTTGGCAGCACAGAGGGCATGCAGAGTTAGTGGTCTTGGGAGTTGGAGTGGGCGAGAGGGAGTGGGTAAGATGTTTCAGACCTAATGAGAGTGATACAGCATGAGCCTCGGAGGAGGAGGTTATAGTAACAGAGATAGAGTGAGGGTGAGGTATTGGAAAGAAGATTATGGTACCTACCCTGGCAGTGTGGAGAAGGACATTGCTCCTATTCCTACACTGCAACTTCAACCTCGGATCAGGCTGGCATGGTCTGGTGTCATGGATACCGCTGCTGATCCTGAAGGATGGAGGAAGTGCCATATCAGCACTAAGCCAATACAGCAGAACCTACAGGACTCTCTCAGCAAAGTGATGCCAACTTCCCCATGTTAGCCATGCCTACAGCATATAACAAAACTGTGCAGGACAGCTCAGAGCTGACAGTTTTCTTCAGAGCCTAGATTCCTGATGAAGGACTTTTTCCTACTCCTCGGATGCTGCCTGACCTGCTGTGCTTTTCCAGCACCACTCTAATCTCGACTCTGATTTCCAGCATCTGCAGTCCTCACTTTTGCCTAGTGTTTTTCAGAGTGTTCCATGGTGTGGGCACAAGGGATGCAGTCTTTCAGCAGATATCAGTGGAGTGTTGAGCTCCTCCAGGAAAGACACAAGGTAACATGATGCAGAGGATGATGTGTCACAGCTACCTGATGAAGGAGCAGTGCTCCAAAAGCTAGTGCTTCCAAATAAGCTTTTTGGACTATAACCTGGTGTTGTGTGATTTTTAACAAGGTGAGATGGAGCTGAAATCCAATGTGAGAAACTCCATAGGGGTGTGATAAGTAACTAATGAGGTGAATTTGGTAAGACATGGTGAGAGAGCTTATTTGGTCTCACGGGGACAATCCTCAAAAAAATCTGACATAACATTGACTTAACCAAAAAATGTAAAATTCTCCCTTTTTTGTACTAAAAGGTTTCTGGTCCTTCAGAAGTATTTCTCATGTTGAAATGAAACACTATACTCCCTAACCTCAATTGATAACCCTTAACTAGGGTAAAGATACTGCCTTATCGCTATCACTACTTAGACGTTGTCAGTATTGTCGAGAAAGCTACAACATACAGACTGCCTAAAATGATGCATCAAGTTAACATTCAATTTTGATGGTAACTAGAGGGCAGCCCTGTGGATAAAGGTTTTATTTTGTTTGAGTATCGGGTGTACTGTTGACCACAACAATTTAAAATGTGAATATCTAAAAATTTGATTTAAACACAATATACAGTGTTATTTTAAGTTACATTTTAAGTCTAGCCTCAAATGATCTGAACCATGCAAAACCTCAAAATGTAATTTCAAGCTCATTTGGATTGGAGTTATGTTAACCTATTTAAAGTAGCAGCAGCAATGCTACGCTGTTGTAATTAATAAATTTTGAAAATTTGAATCCATAACAAATTTCTCAAGAATGTAGCCATATTTTATCAGATTCTTTTCTCCGCATTCTCCAAATGGGGGAGTACATCGTATCTAGTGCAAATTAAACATTACTTAGAGTTCTGAAGAGCTATAAATGCATTTAAATTAGATGGCAAATATTAACAAGTACCTAATAATTTGTGTGCAATTCATCAATCAAATCAAATCATTGCAGATTTAAGACGAACAATCTCTCAATTATCTTACTGACAAAACAAAATTTAAGCAATGCTTTATCAACAGTGGATAATTCATCTTTGTGAGATGGTAAATTGATTTTCAGATGTTTCTACTCAAAGGACTTAATGTTTCTTTAAAAGATGAATTGCTTGCATAAATCATTGATTCGGCATGAATACTTGCTCCAAATTTAGAATAAAGTGTATTCATTCGATATGATTTGGAGGCTTTTAACTTGAAGAAATGATAAAGGGTGAAAGGATCTTAATCTTCTGCGCCATAAATTGAACAGTGTTACAAGTTACTTCTGACAAAAAAAATTAATGCAAACAGACTTTGTTGAAAGAAGAGACTTTGGTCAGTGTAACTTGGGACTGATTGCCAATTGTAGCAGCTCCGTCTCTCTGGTACCTCTATGTGTTGGTGGAGGGAGTGAATGTTTCAGGGTTTTAATCAAACAGAACCATTCAGCAAAGTATTAAACAAGTCAGCAGCACACAGATGTAAAGAAAGCTGTGTGAGATGCTGCTGTCAGCTTTGTTTCTTTCCAGAGAATTGAATTCCAGTTCTCAATGCACCTCTATAATCTTCATAAAAGTTCCCCAAACATTTTCTTCATGAAATTTATTTTAGTAATACTGACGTGAGTAATATTATTTGCAGGGAGTTGTACCTGTTTATGATTGAAAGGGCACAATGGCACTTCGGAGTAGCAAACCTCCCTTCTGCTGTTTTTCATGGTAATTTTCATTTCTCAAACAAGACATCTGTTTAGAGAGTTTGGTTTGCACTTATTGATTTCAATTAACATTTACTAGTTAGTAGCGATGTTTTACAATTAATTTAAATCCTTTGGCAGTGATTTGGAATAATGCAGAAAATTCATAGCCTAATATGATTAGATTAGATTCCCTACAGTGTGGAAACAGGCCCTTCGTCCCAACCAGCCCATACCGACCCTCCAAAGAGTAACCCACCCAGACCCATTTCCCTCTGACTAATGCACCTAACACTATGGGCAATTTAGCATGGTCAATTCACCTGACCTGCACATCTTTGGACTGTGGGAGGAAACCAGAGCACTCAAAGGAAACCCACACAAACACAGAGAGAACGTGCAAACTCCACACAGACATTTCCAAGGTTGGAATTGAACCTGGGACCCTGGGGCTGTGAGGCAGCAGTGCTAACCACTGAGCCACTGTGCTGCCCTGGTGGTTCAGTGGTTAGCACAGCTGCTATTTTTCAACAGAAATTCATGCATTTAGATTATGCATTTGAGTAAATTCTTCACTAAAAAAAATTGCAGATTTGGAATCTTTTTGTTAGTACATTCTTCACAGAAAATTATCAGTGCACAAAGTAGAACATCCGAGCATACCAATCAGGAATGGGAATAGACCCCTTGCCCTCTTGAGTCCACTCTGCCATTCCATACGATCACAGGCCAATCTGATTATTCACAATTCTGCCTGTCCATTTAACCTTTCACCCTCTTGCTTATCAAGAGTCTATTTACTTTGCTTTCAAAATATTTAAAGACTTTGTTTCCACTGCCATTTGAGGAAGAGAGCTCCAAAGAAGCATAAGCTTCTATGAGAAGAACATTTCTCCTCATTTCTGTTTTATATGTGTGACCACTTATTTTAAAACAGTGAGCCCTAGATCAAGGTTCTCCCACAAGATGAAACATCTCCACATGCATCTTGTCAAGATCCCTCAAAATCTTAGAAATTTCAATCAAGTCATTTCGCAGTCTTTCAACTTCACCGAATACAAGCCTAGCCTGTTCAACTGTTTCTCAAAAGACCAGTGAGAAATGTGAATCCCTCTAATTCCAGGTTTTTAGCATCCCTAATAGTAATTACTCCACTCTTATAGGCCATGCCTTGACCATGAATACTTTCATGGTCCCAAAACCATGAAATTTCCTTCTTTTCGATGTCCTCGTAAAATTGTCCTCTTAGACCAAACTTTTAACTTCCTTCTCCATATGTGGCTCCAAGCAATTTTTTATATGTCGTAGTGTCCTTGAGATCTCTTATTGGTGTAAAGGCACATTATAAATAAGTGTTGTTGTATTAATGGAGGAAATGCAGCAGCCAATTTAAGTGTAGCAAGGCCTAACAGATTGCAAACAGATAGTGACGAGAAATTCTATATTTTAATGACATTGGTTAAAGAATGAACATTGATGTGGAGAACAAGGAAAACTCTCCTTACCTTCTTTGAAATGATTATGTTTTAAAATTTGCTCATGGGATGTGGGCATAGCTAGCTGGTCAGCATTTATTGCCAATCCCTTGTTGCTCTAGATGATGGTGAACTGCCTTTTTGATTTACTTCAGTCCATGTGCTCTAGGTAAACCCACAATGTTGTTAGGAAGGGATTTCAGGATTTAAACCCAATAACACTAAAGGAAGGGTGAAATTTTCTAAGTCACAATGTTGGGGAGCTTGGTGGAGAATTTCCAAATATTTGTTGCCCTTGTCCTTCTAGATGATACTGGCTGTAGGGTTGGAAGGTGCTGTCTAATTAGCCCTGGTTACCTCCTGCAGTGCATCTTGTAAATGGTACACACTGCTGCTTCTGAGGGCTGGCAATGAAGGGAATGGAAGTTTGTGAATGTGGTGTCAAGTCAAATGAGCTATTTTGTCCTGGATGGTGTCAAACTTCTCTGAGTGTTGTTGGAGCTGCACTCATCCAGACAAATGGAGAATATTCTAAATAGTGCCATTGAATCATCTACCTCCACTGAAGGGAAAGATGAGAAAAAGGCAGTTCACCATCATCTAGAGCAACAAGGGATGGGCAATAAATGCTGACCAACTAGCTATGCCCACATCCCATGAGCGAATTTTAAAACATAATCATTTCAAAATCTCATCCAAAGGATAGCACGTCAAACACTGCAGCATTCTGTAACTCTCTATCCAAACGTCAGCCCAAAGTTTGTAGTTCAAGTCCCTGGAATGGGCTCTGATTCCATAATCATTTCACTCAGAGATGTAAGCACTGGGAATTGAGTCTGACAGCCAATTGTTGGTTACAATTTTGCTGAAGAAAAACAAGACTGCATTGTTAATTTTGTATTCCTAAGCACCAAAGCAAGACATTTGTTGATTAGCATAAATGGACCTATTACATACCTTGGGATGGTACTCATATTGTTATATCCACATGAGAGCCATGTTGAAAAAATATCTCTTTGGAAATTAGTCATGAAGTTTATTTGAGGAAATCAAGGAAATTGCAATATATTGATGAAGAAAGGTTGGAAGGGGGAGCCAGCACAATAATTTTTGATATATAAAATGTTTGATTACTATACGTTTTAATATTCATTTGAGAATTTGATATTATGACATATAGGTTTTGGTCTGTGCGTAAAGGAGGTTTGATGATTAACTTGCTAGTATATATGGAGTATATATGAACATCTGTATAAAAGAGAAAGTTCCCAGTGTGATATTGGGAATTTGTTTGCATTGTGAGAGCTTTACGATTGAAACAAGTGAACAACAAAAGCATTAGTTTGCTATTGGTTCAGAAGAATGAGAGTTTTTGCTTGCTTTGGGGGGAAACCTACAGTTGATACAGCTTTTGTTTTCAGTTTGCTGAGGTCCTAGTGGAAGATAAATGCAAGAAACAGTTTTCCCTGGAGAAAGTAGTTAGTTTTAAACAATTAGAAAATAGGTTACCTAAGTATAAGGTTGAAAGCTCCAGACCAGAATTATTTGGATAGAATCCTGAAGGGGTTATTTGAAGCTTGGAAATTTAAGCTTAGTTTTGTGACTAATCAAGAAAAATGTTTCCCAAACTCTCAAGACTGGGAATTGGAGGACATAGTTAAGTCAAACCTATAACCTACCGAGAACTCTCTGGAGTTTAAGTACTCTACAGTGATGGCATTGGGATAAATGGGATTTTATTTTACTATGTGTTTCAAAATCTTTTAAATTGTGTTATATGCAAATAATTTGATTGATTCTTTTTTACCTTCATATCTTTTGTGTAATAGACTTCTGTTTTATTGTTAAAACCAAATCTGTGGAATTGCATTCTTCTGTTTCATTGAAAGGCTGTCTCATTAAATAAAACAAAAAATAGGATATATCAAGCTAGATTTCAATCCAGTATAACATCAGCTGGGATCATATATGCACTTATTAAGCAATATAATGATTTACTGGATCTCTGGGCCTCTGGTAGCATCACATTAAGTTTCCAAAAGGTTTATGACAAAACATTTGTGAAATGCCAAAGCAAATCTACATTCTTTATCAATATGAGATGAATACTTCAGCTACTGATATCAAATATATATTTGGTAAAATATCAAAACTTGTAGATGACTCAAACTTGCAATGAACTTAGAGGAAAATAGGAATAGACTCTAAGAGAATATACATAGGTTGGAGAAATGGGTGGATACTTGACAAATACGAGAATCCAGAGAAGGAATACTCCTGTTAGGGTGGAAGGAAAGGCTGGTAGGTATAGGGAATGCTGGATGATGAAAGAAATTGAGGGCTTGGTTAAGAAAAAGAAGGAAACATATGTAAGGTATAGAGAGGATAGAATGAGTGAATCCTTAGAAGAGGATAAATGTAGTGGGAGTATACTTAAGAGGGAAATCAAGAGGGCAAAAAGGGGACATGAGATAGCTTTGGCAAATAGAATTAAGGAGAATCCAAAGGGTTTTTACAAATACATTAAGTACAAAAGGTTAACTAGGGAGAGAATAGGGCCCCTCAAAGATCAGCAAGGTGACCTTTGTGTGGAGCCGCAGAAAATTGGGGAGATAGTAAATAGTATTTTGCATCAGTATTTACTGTGGAAAAGGATATGGAAGATAAAGACTGTAGGGAAATAGATGGTGACATCTTGCAAAATGTCCATATTAAAGAGGAGGAAGTGCTGGATGTCTTGAAACACAAAGAGGTGGGTCAGTCCCCAGGATCTGATCAGGTGTACCCTAGAACACTGTGGGAAGCTAGAGAAGTGATTGCTGGGCCTCTTGCTGAGATATTTGTATCATCGATAGGTGAGGTGCCGGAAGACTGGAGATTGACTAACGTGGTGCCACTGTTTAAGAAGGGCGGTAAAGACAACCCAGGGAACTATAGACCAGTGAGCCTGACCTCAGTGGTGGGCAAATTGTTGGAGGGAATCCTGAGGGACAGGATATACATGTGTTTGGAAAGGCAAGGACTGATTACGGATAGTCAGCATGGCTTTGTGCGTGGGAAATCATGTCTCACAAACTTGATTCAGTTTTTTGAAGAAGTAACAAAAAGGATTGATGAGTGCAGAGCGATAGATGTGGTCTATGTGGACTTCAGTAAGGCGTTCGACAAGGTTCCCCATGGGAGACTGGTTAGCAAGGTTAGATCTCGTGGAATATAGGGAGAACTCGCCAGAACTGGCTCAAAGGTAGAAGACAAGGGTGGTGGTGGAGGGTTGTTTTTCAGACTGAAGGCCTGTAACCAGTGGCATGCCACAAGGATCAGTGCTGGGTCCTCTACTTTTTGTCATTTACATAAATGATTTGAACGCGAGCATAAGAGGTACAGTTAGTAAGTTTGCAGATGACACCAAAATTGGAGGTGTAGTGGACAGCAAAGGGGGTTACCTCAGATTACAACAGGATCTTGACCAGATGGGCCAATGGGCTGAGAAGTGGCAGATGGAGTTTAATTCAGATAAATGCGAGGTGCTGCATTTTGGGAAAGCAAATCTTAGCAGCACTTATACACTTAATGGTAAGGTCCTCAGGAGTGTTGCTGAACAAAGAGACCTTGGAGTGCAGGTTCATTGCTCCTTGAAAGTGGAGTCACAGGTAGATAGGATAGTGAAGAAGGTGTTTGGTATGCTTTCTTTTATTGGTTAGAGTATTGAGTACAGGAGTTGGGAGGTCATGTTGAAGCTGTACAGGACATTGGTTAGGCCACTGTTAGAATATTACTGCAATTCTGATCTCCTTCCTATTGGAAAGATGTTATGAAACTTGAAAGAGTTCAGAAAAGATTTACAAGGATGTTGCCAGGGTTGGAGGATTTGAGCTAAAGGGAGAGATTGAATAGGCTAGGGCTGTTTTCCCTGGAGTGTTGGAGGCCGAGGGGTGACCTTATAGTGGTTTGTAAAATCATGAGGGGCATGGACAATAAATAGACAAAGTCTTTTCCCTGAGGTCGGGGAGTCCAGAACTAGAGGGCATAGGTTTAGAGTGAGAGGGGAAAGATATAAAAGAGACCTAAGGGGCAACGTTTTCACACATAGGGTAGTATGTGTTTGGAATGAGCTGCCTGAGGAAGTGGTGGTAGCTGGTACAATTGCAACATTTAAGAGGCATTTGGCTGGGTATATGAATAGGAAGGGTTTGGTGGGATATGGGCCGGGTGCTGGCAGGTGGGACTAGTTTGGGTTGGGATATCTGGTCGGCATGGACGGGTTGGACCGAAGGGTCTGTTTCCATGCTGTACATCTCTATGACTCTAAATGAAATTCAATACAGAGAAATGCACTGTTACATTTTGCTCAGAAGAGAAAGGAGAGATAAAATAAATTAAATTATTCAATTTAAACAGGGCACATTAGGGCAAGGATGTGGTACGTCAGTTGTACAGGTAAATTGGGGCTGTCCACCTTAGTGAAGAGAAGGAGAGAAGATTTGATGGAGATGCATAAACTTACAAGTGATCTGGAAAAAGTGATAGGGACAAACTGTTCCATCACTGTAAGGGTTAGGAATGCACTACCTGAGAGTGACTGAAGCAGATTCAATTATGAATCTTTCAAAAGGGAACTGGATCATTAAATAAGATAATTTGCAATGCTACAAGGAAAGGGCAGGAGAGTGAGATAAATTGCTTTTTTAAAGAGCTAACTTGACAGGTAAAATAGTGTCTTTCTGTGCTTTTGCCAGTCTAAGAAACTCTGATTGCAAATAATTCAAAATGTTAGGGTGTCCAACTTTAAAAACAATGGTCAAAATTCAATGCATTAGTGGATTATTTTAAAATCCTAACATTTCAAGATGGACTGTACTGGTCCATTGGAGCATTGATGTGATGCCCCACATGGTCAATTCCTTAGCTGTGCTGTGTCATTGTGGAAATAGCCTAGCAAAGGCTATGTATTTTAAAGAGGGAATGAAAGTCCGGTGGGTTACAGCTACAGCTCAAAGACTCACTGGCCAGACAGTCATTAAAGTGTGGATAGAGGTTGTACATGGGGGTCTATGGAATCCTCACCATAGCACACACAAAAGGAAGTGTCAGGGAAATTAAATTTTCAACTGGGCAACTTCTCTAGCCTGGAACCCTCTGAAAGTCTCCATTTAAATCAAAGACTTTGGAACATCCAGGTGAAACAGATTACTCAGAAACTATTCACACACCACCAACTACAGCTCCCCCAGGTCCCTTGCACTCCTTAGACCCCAGCCAACAACACCTGGGACCGGAACCTTGCTTCCAATTTGTCTGACTGATTATCCAGATGCCAGACTCGATACCCTCCCTTATCCGCCTGCTGGACCTAATCGACCATACCCCACCAGATCCAACCCAAACCCCCTCTGACACCGGAACCTGATCTGGCCTGAACACATCATCCTGCATCCAACACTGGGTCCAGACTGCCCCAGACCCAACACCCACCCTATGCTATACCCAATTTCTTCCATCCACTCTGACCTACCCTAAATACTGCATCCCTTGCTTTGCCACATTGCATCCCATGTCTTTGTACTTGGCATCCTACCTGTCCGACACCCTATTTCCTCTCTGGCTGGCACCTTTCCCAGCTGGCATTCTAGTTATCTGTCATCTTGGCACCTGAACAACCTGGTACCCTATACCCCTCTGCCCATGTGGTACCCTACTCTCCCAGCCTGCTAACATCATACTTTGGTTTTGTATGTTACCTTTGACGCAGCTGTCAAAATGGCTTTCAGGAGCTTTAAATTTCAAATAATAAAAAGCTCACTGCACAGTTCTGTGTTACAAAAGAACTGGCAGAATGGAAGTCTAGTGCTGCATTTCTGAGGGAACCATAATCAGAATTTCCTCTCAGAATTGTGCTCAGAGCACCGTTCTTTTGTGAGAAACTAACAGTTGCCACAGCAATCAGTGTGAGATTTAGCCCACTGTTTCTCCTCTCTCGCAGCTGGGATATCCTGCTCAAGGTGAGAGACTCAGAGGAAGGGAAATATTTAACACATTTAAAATCAATAATACAAACATGCATTTTTTTAAGATTTCAAATAAAATAGAAAAATCTAGAAATTCTTGCATTACATGTGAATTGTAATAAAACAGAAGGATAATTATATGTTATGGAGCGGTGAAGAGGGTTTACATTGAAAAATGTCAACTGCATTGTTTACGTCTGGCAATTTGTTTTAACTAAATGTTTATCTCACTGTTCAAGGAAGGACATGACAAAATTTTAAAATAGCTAAGACTTAAGAATCAGTTTCCTTTCACTGACTTGACACATCTCAGCAAGACTGTATTGGGCAGGACTACTGGATGAATTTTTTAATATGCTACCTTTAACGAAAAGTCAATTAATCAAAATTCAAACCCTGTGCACTCCTTCTCCAGTAATAGAACTGAGAGTACAAGTGCAGCCACATGCCAGGTAATCCTATTCAATTACCATATGTACGTGCTGTGCACT
This sequence comes from Chiloscyllium plagiosum, assembly GCF_037043375.1. NCBI lineage: Eukaryota > Metazoa > Chordata > Chondrichthyes > Orectolobiformes > Hemiscylliidae > Chiloscyllium > Chiloscyllium plagiosum. The sequence continues at coordinate 44,082,202 of NW_028270155.1, forward strand.
GACCACAAAAACAGTGGGGAAAGACAACACAAGTGTGAAAAACTATCACAAAAATTCTGGTCACTTCTGGAGAAGAAACTGGATTATCAAGAAATGTTCTCACCAGATCGTCAATTAAAATTGTGAAAGTTATGAGATTGGTATATAAATGGAAAAATAAATAAGAATATCTAGAGAACGCCATTTGTTCAAAATATGACAGACTAAAATGTTCCCTTAAATTCTACCTAGTTTGAATGTGGGAAGGGAACCTTGTTAGCTGAATGCTCACCCCCATAATGTTATTGCACAAATCATGTTCGTTCCCTGCTTTCATTCCCAGCCATGTAATGATGCAAGGGAGAGCTTTATACTGCAGCCTAATTCATTTGTTACTGCACCTAGTTTTGCCTCCTTGAGCCAATGACTGCATAAAAGAGGGGTTAAAGGCTATTGGCAGTAGAAGGCAGGGAGTGAACATGATGTAAAGGCCAAGTTAGAGAAAAAGAACCTTTGAGTCAATACAGAGCCAACGAAAGAAACATAAGGGTCTGTTCATATCAATTATCTCCTGGTTCTGATGAAAAGTTAGTGAACTGAAAAATTAAATCTCTATGTGTATCCACAGATACTTAGTATTTTCTGGTGTCTATTTCAGAAATACAACATCCACTGTATTTTGCTTTAGTTTCTGTTATCATAAAAAAGGAAACAAATGTCAACTAGTAATTATATAACAATCAAAATGAACTCCACATCAAATAACCATTGACTACCCAGTGAAGTTCAGAGAAAATTTGTTAAATTGTCATAAGTGTGAACTTATCACAACATGCACACATGCTTCATAAATGTACATTGTCCCATAAAATAAAAACCGTTCTTAAGCGAGTTAAAAATTATTTAATAAAGATATCATTGGTCATTTCTAGAAGCACCCCTTATCTGTATGCAGCACTAAGCATAATAATGACCATGGGGTACAGAGGAATATGGTTCTGAAACAAAGTATGTCTAATACTGGTCTTCTCAAAAAGCATGTATTAAGCTCTAAGGTAGAAGACAGAGGGTGGTGGTAGTGGAGGGTTGTTTTTCAGACTGGAGGCCTGTGACCAGTGGAGTGCCACAAGGATCGGTGCTGGGCCCTCTAATTTTTGTCATTTACATAAATGATTTGGATGCGAGCATAAGAGGAACAGTTAGTAAGTTTGCAGATGACACCAAAATTGGAGGTGTAGTGGACAGCAAAGGGGATTACCTCAGATTACAACAGGATCTGGACCAGATGGGCCAATGGGCTGAGAAGTGGCAGATGGAGTTTAATTCAGATAAATGCGAGGTGCTGCATTTTGGGAAAGCAAATCTTAGCAGCACTTATACACTTAATGGTAAGGTCCTAGGGAGTGTTGCTGAACAAAGAGATCTTGGAGTGCAGGTTCATAGCTCCTTGAAAGTGGAGTCGCAGGTAGATAGAATAGTGAAGAAGGTGTTTGGTATGCTTTCCTTTATTGGTCAGAGTATTGAGTACAGGAGTTGGGAGGTCATGCTGCGGCTGTACAGGACATTAGTTAGGCCACTGTTGGAATATTGCGTGCAATTCTGGTGTCCTTCCTATCGGAAAGATGTTGTGAAACTTGAAAGGGTTCAGAAAAGATTTACAAGCATGTTGCCATGGTTGGAGGATCTGAGCTACAGGGAGAGGCTGAACAGGCTGGGGCTGTTTTCCCTGGAGCGTTAGAGGCTGAGGGGTGACCTTATAGAGGTTTACAAAATTATGAGTGGCAGGGACAGGATAAATAGGCAAAGTCTTTTCCCTGGGGTCGGGGAGTCCAGAACTAGAGGGCATAGGTTTAGGGTGAGAGGGGAAAAGATATAAAAGAGACCTAAGGGGCAACGTTTTTACGCAGAGGGTGGTACGTGTATGGAATGAGTTGCCAGAGGATGTGGTGGAGACTGGTACAATTGCAACATTTAAGAGGCATTTGGATGGGTATATGAGTAGGAAGGGTTTGAAGGGATATGGGCCGTGTGCTAGCAGGTGGGACTAGATTGGTTGGGATATCTGGTCGGCATGGATGGGTGGGACCGAAGGGTCTGTTTCCATGCTGTACATCTCTTTGTCTCTATCTATGACTCTAAAAAGGAGATTAATTAAGCAAGTTATTAAAGCAAAATGACACGATCTCACAAAGAATATTTATATCTTTTGAAGATCAAATGGTTCTGACAGAAGTTAATGCTTGTACTGAAATATATAACAGAAACCAAGTCTCAGTCTACAAACTTCACAATAATTGTATTTTAGAATATAATTCGATTAATCATTTTGTTTACTCCAGCAATGTCTGATAAAGTTGTCCATCTAGCTGCAATTTTGTTTAATCAGATGTAGTTGTCTATAAATAAAGTGTGCAAATCAATATAATTACATCGGAAGTTACCTAGTCATCAAGTTCTACACAAACAGACTGCTCAGCTGCCCTTCATTTTAAAATCCCAAAAGTGTAAACAGATAAATGAGGGCTTGGCATCTTTAAGTGTATGGCATTGTAACCCTGTCAGGAAACTATAATTGAATGAAATTAAATAAACTTCAATGCAGTGTATTAACTAAGCAAGGTTAGGCCTGGTGCATAAATTCATTTAATAATGCACACTGCATTTACTTTTGAAAATATGACAATGAAGGTCATTGTCATAACAGAGTGAACTGTTCAATATATTATTTTTAACAAGTGAAACAAAATTTTTCCTTCTGACTACTAAGTTTGAACAAATTGCTAGTTAGCTTTAATCCGCTGTTACCAGAGCTGTAGTCTTCAATAATATACAAATGTCAGCCATTTAGAATTTTGGAAGCTTTGCTTGGTGAAGTCAAAAGTTTTGTGTGCTGTAACAATTACTAATTTGAAAAATATTTGTTTTAATCTTCTACCCTACACGTCAACAATTTTGAGCCATATGCGTGAAGGCAGACCAGATTTGATTGTCATTGTGTGGGGAGGTAGATAATCTTGCCTGGAATATTGGTTGGCTGTGATTGAATTAGTCTCAGAAGTAAAGAGAAAACTACTCTGATTTCTTGTTACTGATTTGTATTTTGTAATCCTGCTGGAATGCAAATATCTGAAATCAATCATTCTTACCTGTGATGAACAAACTCCTCAGATTTCAACTCCTATCATCTTTAAAGCAGTGGAATTTTATCCAATCATTTGTATTTGCCAATTGATTTATGCAATTTCATAATAAGTATCTAACTGCATGTGGTGAGGACAACTAACCTCAAGCCAGCAGGATCCATTTTAAATACACAATTGGATTCTGATGAGCTAATTGAAGCCTACCCTATTTAACTTTAGGCTTTAGCAGGGTAATGAATAAATGTGGTGAGGTCAGCAATTACTGGAATACCACACAAGTATGTTTTTTCTTTTAAAGTTCCTTATGGGCTAACAGGAGCAGGACCATCCTCTGGGCTCCATAAGGAAACATTGGGCCTTCTCTACCCTGACCTTTCCCATAATTGGACATTTATATTGTAGATGCAGCTAAATGTAGTCTGCCTCTCACCATGGGATAGGTTTGCTGCCTCAATCCTCTAAGAATCGACAGGGCTTGCTTGGTGAGGTAAAGAAAAGCAAGTTACTGACTTAAATAGAAAGTGCTCTTGAACAACTAGTGGGTTATTGCCCGTTACAAACTAGTTGTAGGTTACATTGCTTTGGTAGACATTATTACACAAGTGAGGAGAAAGTCCTGATCTTATTCCTCTCAGATCCTCTTCTATTCTGCCCACAAGTCCATATGACATCATCATATTAGGTGATGCTTCAGGAACTCCTCAGTAACAACTCTCTCATAAGCTTGAACGTTTATACTGCATCTCTCCCCAGTCATATTTTTCCATTATTAAAATTATACATGTGTGTATGTTGGTACAACAACACAATCAATCAAACAGTAAACTTGAATTAGAACTGCATCATAAATATAAGTGCTGAATCATTTGATGAACAAAAGCTCTAGTTTTTGTAAAGGACAGTGCCGAATTTGGTTCCTGCTGTTCTGGTTTGATTGGTTTGTTTTATCTGTTGAACTGCGAATATATTGAGGAATATTTTTCAACGACTGTTTCAGTTCAGCCTTGCCCAAATCCCTGAGCTGTAAATCAGAGGTAAGGTGGCTTAATTGGCACCATCTTGCACTCAAATTCACCTTTGAAGTGAAGCAGTCAATTGAGTTCTCTTTCCTTCATGTCCCTTGTTGAGAAACTAGCTGGGGTTTCTCTATTACTGTCTCCTGCAAACCACCTTCACCAATCAATAGAAATGTCAGGATTCCTACAGTTCCATGCACTATAAGATAGGCCTAATCAGCAACCTTGTAACAACTCCATACAAACTTGATGTTGAAGTATGGCACAAAGTCATTCTGTGAGGTAATGACTATGCTGATCAGATAATTTCTCACTTTATATCATACAAAATCATTAATGAGCTAATGCCATCATTTTTGGTACTGGAAAGTACTCAGTCTCCTTCAGATATCTCAAAAATTTGACAGGTTAAACTAGCTGTTTCATGCTGCTATTATATAGTAGCAATATGAGTGGCATTCACCACTAACAGGATGCTGCTGTTAAGTCAAAAAGACATTATGAGATATATAGGGACTTTTGGTTCATTAATCGGATTCACAATGCTGCAGACCTGTCTGTACTGGAAGCTGCATATTTATACACGGAGTCCTGTACATCGTACATTGTAGACAGCAAAAACATGTAAATACATTGCGGTAGTTTTAACACATAGAGTCAAAGGTCATACAGCACAGAAACCAATCCTTCAGAGCAACCAGTCTGTGCCGACAATAATCACAAACTAAACTAATTCATCCTGTGTGCACTTGGCCTATATCCTTCCAAACCTTTCTTATTCATGTACTTATCTAAATGTATTTTAAATGTTGTAACTGTACCTGCATTCACCACTTCCTCTGGAAATTCATTCTACATACGAACCACTCTGTGTAAAGAAATTGCTCCTCATGTCTTTTTTAAATCTTTCTCTGCTCACCTTAAAAATATGCCCCTAGTCTTGAACTCCCCCACCCTAGTGAAAAGACATTCACTTTATCTATGCCCCTCATGACTTTACAAACCTCTATAATGTCACCGCCCATGCTCCAATGAGAAAAGTCCCAGTCTCTCCTTATAACACAAACCCTCCATTCCTGGCAACCCTCTGGTAAATCTCTTCGGAACTCTCTCCAGCTTAATAATATCCTTCCTATAATAGGGTGACCAAAACTAGACACGGTGCTGCAGAAGAGGCCTCACCAACATCATGTACAACCTCAACATTCCATCTCAATTCCTATACTCAATAAAAGGAGCAATGAAGTCAAGCTAAGTGCCTTCTTAACCATCCTATCTGTATGTGACACAAACTTAAAACAATTATTGACCTGAACCCCAAGGTTTCTCTGTTCTCCAGCACTACTCAAGGCCCTGCTTTTAACTGTATAAGTCCTGCCCTTGTTTGTTATACCAAAATGTAATATCTTGCATTAATCCAAATTGAACTCCATCTGCCACTCTTCAGCCTGTTGACCCAATTGATGAAGATCTCCTTGTAATCTTAGATAACCTCCTTCACTGTCCATTATATCACCAATCTTGGTGTCATCCACAAACTTACTAACCATATCTTCAATATTCCCATCTAAATTATTTGTATAAATGACAAACAAAAGTGGACCCAGTTCCAAGCCCTGAGGAATACAACTGGTCACAGGCCTGCAGTCTGAAAAACAACCCTCCACCATCACTCCTGCCGTTGAGCCAATTTTGAATCCAAAGGCAAGCTCACCCTAAATCCCATGTGATCCAACTTTATCTTTCATCCAGCATGTGGAACCTTGTCAAAGGCTTCACTAAAATCCAAGTAAGCTATGTTTGCCCTCATCAATCATCTTGATTATTTCCTCAAACAGGAGTCGAAAAGTGTGGCACTGGAAAAGCGCAGCCGGTCAGGCAGCATCTGAGGAGAAGGAGAGTCTGACATTTCAGGCATAAGCCCTTCATCAGGAATGAGAAGGGGGAAGGGGGCTGAGAGAGAAAAAGGTTGTGGGGTGGGGCTGGGGGAGTTAGGTAGATGGGAAGGGGTTAAGACAAAATATGTGACAGTGATTCTCTGGCTCATTTCTGTGGCCACTATTTTGACCAGAGTAAACTTTTAAAACTTAAACAATGTTTGGCAATTAAGTGTCAGTCATTACTAACTGGGGATTCTTCATGGCACACCTGTACCAAACAGAGTCTATTTGCCAATCAACCAGCACTCCCTTCTCATAAATGTTGTTTAACCTTTGCTTTAGTATTTCTAGTGGATCGTCCTGATAAAAAGATGAAAAGCTTTGATCAATGTATCTTTTTTCAGGAATAACCCATAAAATCGGGACACAGTCTGATGAAAAATCTGTGGGACTCAGGTGATTCTAAATGGTAGTCTGTAGAAGGAAAATCTCCCAAATGGAGTTATGGATATGAGAAGCAAGAGTAAATACATGTTCAAGAGCACCTACCAGAATCTAGAGTTTGCATTCTATTTAGCTAATATAAAATTTAGCTAAACTCTCACCAACTGAAGACAGAATGGATTTCTCTCATCATCACCTTATTAATTGTGCAAGGTCAACATAAATTTGTGTGGTCCCATTAGATTTATTACAATAACAATACCCTGTTTACAACTTGGTTGATTTTCTAACAAGGGAAATTATATCCTGGTGGGCCATCTTTGCAAGTTGTTTGTCAAATTGTTTCATGCAAGATGGCAAACTATTCCTGGATGTTTCAAGGCAATGGTTTAGTAACTTTCCTCAGGGTGATGCTGTAGTATTCAGTATTAAGCTTCCTTAACCTCTTAAGTAGTTTAGGGTATTCTGTTTAAGAAAACTCTTCAACTCTTGCTGTTTAACTTCTTCAATCTTTTGAAGAATATTGAGGAAAGACACATACTTACTTGAGAGTAAGAATTCTTCATGATGAAGTACATATACTTTTTCTACTATCTGACACTTGAATGTTGGAAACATGCTGTTAATCTTAACTGCTTTGCCACCGGGACTATGACCATTGACGTCAATGTGCTGTTTCCAAAAAGGTTAGGTCTGAATCAACTATTTCCCTTAGGAACAGTTGGGAATTCAAAGATTAAACATAATAAAAATACTGAGGCATGGAAGACTTCATCAGATTCCCAAGCCGTTCAACCAAGAAAGCAAGAGAGACAGTTTTATGGCTTTGCTGCTTTGGAGACCTTTTTCGTCTTAGACCTCAGGTTCATGCAACCAAAAACCTAAGTTAAGCAAGGATTACGAGGTAATCATAGTGCAAGGGGCCCCAGTCTCTTCAAAGTCAGGTTTTCCAGAAAGAATGAATAATAAACCACATTTCTAATTCCCTAAAAGCTTTACTTGGTTATTTTCCAAACTCATCAGATTTGCTATTCCCATTTCACATTTCCAAGAAACAACATAGGTTCTCTTCAAAACCCTGTTTAAAATTTTTTTCGATCCAGGAAGTGTCCAAATGGTTCAATATCTTCCAGGTCACCATATACCCCATAAATATAAACATGTGTGCTCAACAGTATGGGTAGCTACTTGACTTCTTGTTTTTCTGCGATTATTATCTACTTCAGCACACTTTTTGGAAGTTACCTCTTGTGGAGCAGATAAGTGATTCTGATGATAGTAAATTATTCTGATTTCTTTAATAGATATACAAAATACTTCCATTTCTGCTTTAATAAACAATACCACTTCCCACATCTGTGGTGTTACGTGAACACTTTCCACCTTTAATGCAAATTTAATGAAGGATCTCTTGCCTTTTCTTTGGAACTGTTAAAAAGGTCTTCGGCCTTTGTTCTTCAGCTGAACCAGAGCTGCCTATCTTCTAAACCGCCCCTTTGATCTTTTTAATTCTGGTTTTAATATATCCCAGGGTCTGTATCCTTGGCTCAGATTGCTTTTGTGTCTTTGATTTTGCTTGCTAGAGTCATGCCTCGATAGTGCCTATGCCAGTGACACTTAAGCTAGCTGTAAGAATTCTATTTAAATTTTTAATTTCCTAGCCTGAAGTACTATGTTATAATTTAAATTTTTCCCTTGTTCACCAGAGATTTTGATCAAAACTTTTACCAGTACGCCAATAATGTCTCACCAAGGCTCTATACAACTGCAATAAAACATTTTTTAATTGCGTACTCAATTCCCCTTATAATGAACACCAATGCATCATTTGCCTTTCTAATTACTTGGTGCACCTGCATGCTAGTTTCTATCAACAAGGACATGCAGATCCCTTTGGACACCAACACTTCCCGACCTCTCACTATTTGAAAAATATTCTACTTTTGTTTTTTTTTGTCCTCCAAAGTGAATAACATTACACTTATTCCCATTATAAATTCCATCTGCCATAATCTTGTTCATTCATTCAGGCTGTTCAAGTCATTTTTCACTCTCCTCAGCTCATGTTCCCATCAGTGAATTTGGAAAAATTCACAGAATAGACTATGAAATTGTGGAGCTGGCACTGAAACTTGCAGTCTGCCTCTAGTAATCTTCTGCCAAAAGGGGTGATCCATTTATTCCTGCTTCCTTCTTTCTGTAGACTAACCCTAACCCTATTCTTAGTCTGTACCTGTGTAATTCCAGATACTTTAATTTTATTGACTAACCTCATATGTGGGCCCATATGAAAATCCTTGTGAAAATCCAAATACACCACACCAACTGGTTCTCCTTTGTCTATGCAACAACTACCTTCCTCAAAAAAAAATGTTCCAACAATCGTGACTTCCCCTTCTGAAATTTATGGTAGCTCCAATTTTGCCATTCTTTTCTAAATGATCAATTTTTGCATTCTTTATTATAGGTTTGGATATTTTTCCAATTGCAGATGTCAAACAAACAAATCTATAGATCTTCACTCACCCTATTAAAGAGCGGGGTTACATTTCCTGCCCTCCATTCAGCAGAAATCTTTCCAGGATCTATAGAATTATGAAAGCTAACAACCACCACAGCCCTCACCATCTCTTTTGTTAATTCTTTGAACACTCTGGGATGAAGCTTATTTGGTCTGGGAGATATGTGAATTCTCAATCCAGATTTTATAAAAAAGTATAACCACTTGACTAATAATAATTTCTTTTAGCTCATCAGTTACACAAGTTCCTCGGTCCCCTAACATTTCTGGGAGATTTTCTGTATGCAAAACAACTTTTTAGTCTGTCTGTGACTTCCCTGTTCACCATTACAACATCTCACTTCTCCATCTCAAATGGCTCCACATTTATGGTCTTATGATCACTATTACCACTACCTGGAGTTGTATGCCCAATACCCTGGCAGCTCCCACGCCTCCTCCATCCTGGAGCATTCTTGTGTTCTTGGAACTTTTGAGCATGCTGGTGCCTCATCAGGCTGGTTACTGGGGGACAAGGACTACCCACTGCTCATGACACCATGGCATATGACACTATTGTGCAATCTTCTGTTTTATATGGAGCACAGTTTCAGTGCTGTCTGACCAGGTCTGAGCTGAAGCAGTCAATAAAGCTATTGAAGATGTTGGTCTTGGGGGTGCTTTCACCCATCAATTTAACAGTGACTGCACCTGGCCTGGCAGTTGTCCCAGCCGTTTTCTGGTAGCACCTCACATCTGCAGATTGGAAAGTCATGGCAAGGAACACAGCTTTTGATGGACACTGTCAACACTGGGTCCCATCTGATTGCAAGCTAACTCCCCCTTTTATCTCACACTAACCTCTCCACCATATGCAGCCCCTCCACATCAAGCCTCCCTTACAACAGTCTTCTCTGCTTCCTGAACCCTGACATTACACCATCATGGTGTCCACCC